>NW_027094407.1:0-95000 GCF_029207755.1 Chamaea fasciata
TGTTTTTTGTTTTGGTCAGTTTGCATTTCATCCTCTGTCCAGTTTGACCTTTATTAAGGCCAGGAGGATTTCTTTGTCTCTGGTTGATGAATGGCTTTTTTCGCCTTCAGTTTGCGTGTCGAGTAGTGAATTTGGACGAGATTTCTCTGACAGGAGGATTTAGGTGTTTGAAGACATGGGGAAAGAAAGTAAAGTGTGATGCACAGCTGCTGTCAAGTCCTAGGTCCTTCATTTCTGGCCCTTGCCACAGTAAGGCTTAGAAACTGTACTCATTAATTAGCACGCAGGAAAACACGTGGCACTTGTGTTTCCTCTTGGCAGACTAACGTAGATCTGGCCAGGCTGACCGAGTTCTTCGGCCCCCTCAGCTCTGTGCAGGAACACCGTGCTGTTGCTGCTGAGGCTTTTAGGGGGATGAGGTGAACGACAGCGTCCTCTCCAGCAGGGAGCTGCTGCTCCTGCTGCTCCTGCTGCTCCTGCTGCTCCTGCTGCTCCTGCTGCTCCTGCTGCTGCTCCTGCTGCTCCTGCTGCTCCTGCTGCTCCTGCTGCTCCTGCTGCCTGCTGCTCCTGCTGCTCCTGCTGCTGCTCCTGCTGCTGCTCTGCTGCTCCTGCTGCTCCTGCTGCTCCTGCTGCTCCTGCTGCTGCTCCTGCTGCTCCTGCTGCTCCTGCTGCTCCTGCTGCTCCTGCTGCTCTGCTGCTCCTGCTGCTCCTGCTCCTGCTGCTGCTCCTGCTGCTCCTGCTGCTCCTGCTGCTCCTGCTGCTCTTGCTGCTCTTGCTGCTGCTCCTGCTGCTCCTGCTGCTCCTGCTGCTCCTGCTGCTCCTGCTGCTGCTCCTGCTGCTCCTGCTGCTGCTCCTGCTGCTCCTGCTGCTCCTCCTGCTGCTGCCTGCTGCTCCTGCTGCTCTGCTCCTGCTGCTCTGCTGCTCCTGCTGATCCTGCTGATCCTGCTGCTCCTGCTGCTCCTGCTGCTGCTCCTGCTGCTCCTGCTGCTCCTGCTGCTCCTGCTGCACAAGTGGAGCCTTGTCAGCGAAGACCTGCATCTGCAGGAGGCCCCGCAGGCCCTGGCTGGGAAGTGCCAAAACAAAGGAGTGATCAGTAAGTGCTGAACTGCTTCCAGGAGGGCGTATTTTGTTGCAGCCGTTACAGACCAACAGTACAAGTGAGGCCAACTGCTCTGGAAACAGTACTAATGCCTTCTGCCAGCCCGATGGAGCTTGAGGGAGGAGGAAAGGAAATGGCAAGGCATTTTTCAGGTCTTCCTTGGGGTGAATTCTAAGCTTAGCACAATTGGGAAGCTTTGAGGAAACACAGTTTAAAAAGGGGAAGAGCTGTAAAATGAAACTTAGTTGCCAATCTCATGTCAGGTTCTGAAAAATGGTCTTCTTGAATCAAATCTCAGAAGAAATAAGCGGTGCCTGGAGGCTCTGTGCTCGAAGGTTTGAATGATTCTGAGTGTGGATGGGGATCTGAAAGTCACGTGTAAGTAAAACCAGAAAACACATCAAGCAAGCAAAACTGCAATAGTTGACTTTTCTTGTTGTCATCGTTTTGGAAGAAAGGAAAAATATGGGGCGAGAGGTGAGAGCAGGATCTGCAAAATCACGGAGTTCTCCGCGTCTCCCTGAGGCTGAAGCCGTGTTTGCTGTCAACGATGGCAGAGTGGAAGATGCTAAAGACTGAAAACTTGGGGTTTTCCCCCTGAATCCCAAGGCTCTGTCAGCAGCTGTGCCCCGTCTATCTCTTCAAGGAGTTTCCGGGTTTAGGAAGGCTTTTCCGTTCTTCCGCATTTCTCTAGAACTCCACTCCAAAAGAACGGTGCTGTGTCCGTGTGGTGTTGGTGACTTTGTGTGAGTTGCTTTATTAAAGCCAATCGTTGGTAAGGGTTCTGAGCCTGCCTTGGAGAGCCCTTGGAGGTGGCAGCTCTTCTTTAATTTCCCTTGGTTCCTTTCATGCCTTTCAGTGATTCCTGCGAGGTGCACTGCAGTCTGCCTGAAGCCAGCACATCCTGTCTGTGTTTGAACTTGACTCCTGTTGTTTTTCCTCTTGCAGGGAGTTGGCAAAAAGAGGAGAGAGCCAGTAGGAAGTGAAGCCCCTGGAAGGCCTCATCCCAGTCCAAGGTTCCCACTTTTCTCTCTGACTCCTGGGTAATTACCTGGCCAGAACTGGACACAGACTGTCCCTTTGATTTCCTGCCTTTTCCAAGAAATCCTTGCTGTCAGCCGGAGTGTGTTCCTGGTCTCTCCTCCTCCTCCTCCTCCTCCTCCTCCTCCTCCTCCTCCTCCTCTTTTTGCCAAGGTGAATTTTGGTTATTGCAGGAATTGTGGCTCTTTTGTTCCACTGAAACTTGCCAACTCTGCTGAGGGTTTCCGGTGTCAAATCCAAGTAAGATTGGAGTTTCTTTGCATTGTTACTCCCACAAAATAGAGGGATTATTCGGTCCATTCCTATGGGATAGGAGTGGCTTGACCTTTTAAATTCTCCTTCCTCTGAAAATGAGAGCAGAGGCAGCAGATTTGAAATCGTCGTTCCACGAACCCCACCGGTTTCCTGGCTGTCGGGAAAGTTTTCCACGTTAGAAATTGCTGAGCTTGTCTTCAGGCAAGCTGGGATGTAGGTGTTATTCCTTCCTTTTATTTGATGGTTTTCCTCTCTCTGATTTTAGGAAGGGAACGTTTCTAGCCAGTGCCAATTTTCCATCCGAACTGGAAGTTTTGGACGTGGTGGGGCACATTTCCAAGGAAAGGGACCCAATTCACGTTAGTAAATGAGGAATTGTTCACCGTGTCCGCAGAGTTTTGGGAATTCCCAGGAAAACTTGCCAAGTGTTTGTTTAATTGCCGGGATTCATCTCTTTGTGAAGTTCAATTCGCTGCGTTTCAGGTTCCATGAATGCCATTAAAAGCTGAATGCCGGCCTGATTGCTGTTCCTTGGACACACGGGGCTGGTTCTTTCCTGCCTTGCCGAGGGCAGAGCTGCTTGTGTTCAATTTTGGGTTGGGCTTAGGGGAAGCGAACGGAAAAACCCCACCAAATAAAGCCCCCGCGACCCCCCGGCCCCCCCAGCAGACATACAGCAGACAGGGAGAAAGAGAAAATACGCCAGTGGGATTGGAATGGAGATGGGAATTGGACCCCTTAGGAAACCAGGCTCCTTGAATTCTAATGACCTGTGTTTGTGATGTGTTAGGGGAAGGAATTCGTCTGGTTTGAACCATCATTTCAAATGTGACCAAATAAACACGGATTGAAGAAAACGACAGGATTTGGGGGCATTTTTCTGGATTATAGGGGAATTTCTTCGGGATTTTTGGGGGGAGTTTGTGGGAGTGTGGAGGTATGTTTGTGGATTTTTGGAGGCTTTTTCGGGGAGATGTTGGGGGGGTTTTGCGGGATTTTTGGGAGGATTTTTGGGGAATTTTGCGAGATTTTTTGATGATTTTAGGGGCAATTTTTGGGATGATTTTTTGTGGATATTTGGGGAATTTTGCAGGAATTTTGGGAGGATTTTTTTGGGGATTTTTGGGGGGATTTTTATGGATTTTAGGGGGATTTGTCGGGGATTTTTGGGGGAGTTTTGGCAGGATTTTGGGGGGATTTTTGGGGGCATTTTTGGTGTAATTTTGGGAGGTTTTTGGGAGGATTTTTGGGGGAACCTGGCGGGATTTTTTGGAGGATTTTTGGGGGGGATTTTTGGAGGTGTTTTGGGGGGGAATTTTGGGGAATTTTAGGGGAGATTTTTAGGGGGATTTTTAGGAATTTTTTGGGGAGGATTTTTGGGGGATTTTGATTGGATTTTTGGGGCGAATTTGGGGATATTTTTGGGGATTCCCGGGCGGTGTTTTTCGAGGATCTTTCTGTGGATTTTTAGGGAGGATTTTGGGGGGATTCTTGGGGGATTTAGGGGGAATTTGGGGGAGGATTTTTTTTTAATTTTTGGATGATATTTTGCAGCATGTTTGGAGAAATTTTGGGGGGGATTTTTGGGGGATTTTGGGGGGGATTTTTGGGAGGATATTTTCGGGGATTTTTGGGGCGATTTTTGGGGATTTTTGAGAGGATTTTTTGTGGATATTTGGGGAATTTTGCAGGAATATTTGGGAGGATTTTTGAGGAGATTTTTGTGGGGATTTCGTGGATTTTGTGGTGGATTTTTGGGAGGAAATTTTGGGGAATTTTGGGGGGGATTTTGGGGAAGTTTTTGGGGATTTTTAGGAGGATATTTGGGGGATTTTTTGGAGGATTTTTGGGGGGATTTTTTGGGAGGATTTATGGGGAGCCGTGCGGCAATGCTGCCACCCTGTGGGCAAAGAGCGGTAGTGCAGCTGTCCCCCCCCCCGCCCGTCCCGCCTGATCTGTGCGGCAATGCTGCCACCCTGTGGGCAAAGAGCGGTAGTGTAGCTGTCCCGTCCCGCCCGTCCCGCCTGATCTGTGTGGCAATGCTGCCACCGTGTGGGCAAAGAGCGGTAGTGCAGCTGTCCCCCCCGCCCGTCCCCGACGCGCGTGGCAGCCCCGCATTGTGAGCTCGGGGGCGGCGCTGCCGCCCGCCCGCCCGCAGCTCGGGGCCGAAAGGGAGGGAAAAAGGCAAGGAGCCCGGGCGCGTGGCAGCCGGCTGCCTGCGCGCGCCACCCGGACCCCGGAGCCGTCCGGGCGCGATTTTCCGCGGCGTTTGCGGGTGTGCGGACACGGGATGGGGGCGCAGCGGCGCCGCGGGCGGCAGTCCATTGAGTCAGGCGCTTGTGCGAGCAGCCGAGGGGGCATTTTAGTGGGTTCCACTACCAAGATGGCGGCAAGAAGCGAGGCGCCTGACCTTCTAAAAAAGGCGGCCAAAAGGGCGGGGAAAAATAAGGACCCTATAGGCGTTTAGTCAGATGCCTGCACAAAAACCCCGACTACGGCGCCGCCCGCGCGCAATTTTCCGCGGCGTTTCCAGGTGTGCGGACACCGGCCGTGTGCTCAGTCGCGCCGCGTCCGCGTTCGGATTCGTGGATTTAGTCAGGCGTCTGTGTAAACACCTGCCGGGGGCCTATGCCGAGCCGCAAAGAACATGGCGGCCGGGACGGAAGTGGCCTCAGCCACAACAAAGATGGCGGCAATGAAAAGCGGAAGTCACGCGACGCCCCTCACAAAATGGCGCCCAAGCGCGAGGCGCCCGACCTTCCAAAAAGGGCGGCCAAAAGGGCGCGAAAAAATAAGGACCCTATAGGCGTTTACCCAGATGCCTGGACAAAAACCCCGACTACGGCGCCGCCCGGGCGCAATTTTCCGCGGCGTCTCCAGGTGTGGGGACACGGGCCGTGTGCTCAGCCGCGCCGCGTTTGCTTTTAAATTCGTGGATTTAGTCAGGCGTCTGTGTAAACACCTGCCGGGGGCCTATGCCGAGCCGCAAAGAACATGGCGACCGGGACGGAAGTGGCCTCAGCCACAACAAAGATGGCGGCAATGAAAAGCGGAAGTCACGCGACGCCCCTCACAAAATGGCGCCCAGGCGCGAGGCGCCCGACCTTCCAAAAAGGGCGGCCAAAAGGGCGCGAAAAATAAGGACCCTATAGGCGTTTACCCAGATGCCTGCACAAAAACCCCGACTACGGCGCCGCCCGGGCGCAATTTTCCGCGGCGTCTCCAGGTGTGGGGACACCGGCCGTGTGCTCAGCCGCGCCGCGTTTGCTTTTAAATTCGTGGATTTAGTCAGGCGTCTGTGTAAACACCTGCCGGGGCCTATGTCGAGCCGCAAAAAAGATGCCGGCGGGACCGGAAGTGGCCTCAGACGCAACCAAGATGGCGGCAAGGAAGGGCGGAAGGCTCGTGGGGCTCGTCGCGGCCGAAAATCGCCGAGTGCAGCTCACACCCTGCAATGGCAAAAGCTGTTTCATTAAAACTCAGCCGAGAATTTTCCTCTTATTTCCAGGTCACAGGATATACTGAGGCTGAGAGGGATCCTAAAATCTGACTCTCAAGCGGACGGACCGTTTGAGAATCGAACTCAGCACCTTGGCATTACCCGGACTCTGCTCCAAGCAGCTGAACCAGTCTCTGCATTATGGGGATGGACCTCCATAGGATGGCAACGCTTGGCCCCGCTAAGGTAAGTGCAGTGCCGCCTTCTCTGCCAAAGCTGCTTCACACACCAGCCCCTGGAATGGCTCGAGGGCAGAAGTGGCTGGCAGCTCACGACAGCACAAAGCTCTTCCAGTGACGCTGATTTCCTGTCCTTTCCAGGATTTACCCAGCAGCTGCCGTAAAAGTACTCACACAAAGTCTCTTTCCGGGCGGAAAGGAGCAGGACAAGTCCTGAGGCTTCCCTTCTTCCACGGCCAAAGCTCTGCAGAGAGGCAGGGCCGGTCCCACCCGCACAGGGGCGTTTCCTGCAGGTGAGTGTTGCCGGGCCAAACTGATGGCAGCTGCTGAGGCCGGGGCTGCTTTTCTGGCCGGAGGCCTCGGTGCCCCCCCGTGCCGCCTGCAGTGTCCCTCGGGGTTTCCTGCAGGTGTCCCGGGTGCCCGGAGGCGCAGGGAGGAAGGAGGCCGGCAGCCCCAGCGGGGCCAGCAGCCCTGGGATGATGTGCAGGGAGGAGCTGTGCCTGCGGGGCCCCGCCCGTGGCAGCGGCGGCCAAACGCAGGGCCCGGGGCCGGGCTCGGGGCTGGCACGGACACGGCCCCGGGGCTGCCGCGGCTCCTCGGCCAGGGGCTGCTCCCGCCTGGCACGGGGAGATGCTGCAGCCCGGACAGAGGCACCCACAGCCCAAGAGCTCCCCAGGGAACAGCTGGCATTGCCTGGGAACGGCGGCTCGGGCTGTCTGCAGAGGGGCTCAGACAGCAATTCCCACCTCCCGGAGCTCCCACACAGTTGCCAGGGATGTCCTGGCCACCCCAAATCCCCTCCCTTTCAGCCTGAGGACATCACCCGTCGGCAGCATTAAAGCCAAGGCGCTCCTCCCTCACAGAAATTAAATCCAGAGCAACGGCCCTCGGAGATGCCTCAAAATCAAAGGTTTGAGTGGGATGGAGTTTCGTTTGGATGAAGTCTGGACTTTTCCAGGGAGCCGGCCGGAGTGCAGAAGTGATGGAAAGCTTTTGCAGGTGGGTCCCACTGGAGGCGTGCTGAAGGCAGGGATGGGCGTCCCTTGCCTGAGGGAAAGGCACTTGCAGAGGCCACTGCTGGGGCTCGGAAAGGAGCTGAGCTCCTGCAGGGAGCTGTGTCCTCCCGAGGGCACAGGGGCTGCCTCAGCACAGGCCGGCCAGTGCCTTCTCCTGCTCTGAAACATCACCTGGAGCCCGAGCTCAGGGGGGTGGCTGAATTCCAGGGAAATCTGACAGGTGACCCCCAGGGGGTGAGGGTTATAATTAACCAAATCTATGGAATAGAAACCTATCCTGTCCCCATCCTGCTGAGCTTCCTTGGAAGCTCTGCTGGTTCCTGACACGTCTGGCATTCAAGCAGCAGCTCTGCGTGGGAATATCCGTGCTCCGTGAGGCACTGTGAGGTTATTGCAGCGGGAACTGAGCAGGGAATTCGGGGCCGTGGGTATAATTCATCTAAACTAGCAAAGGTGACAGTGAACCCCAAATCTGGGCACCACACAGAGAACAATCTTTGTGCTGCCCTGTCAGCTCAAGCCCCTGGGCTGGGAAGTTTTGGGAGTCAAACATATGGAATGATAGAAGTCACAGCAACTGGTGTCACCCCGAGGGACAGTCCAAGTCCCAGACAATTCCTCTGCAGTCCCCTGGGGGGGAAAACACCCTCTGTCTGCCAGGAGCCCTGACTCTGTTTCTCCTATCAGCTGTGTTGGGCTTTAAGAACTTGAAATAACTTTGAAGCCAAAGAAATCACCTTTTCCTTCTGGTTTGATTGTGTTTTTTGTTTTTTTTTTTTTTTTTTTTTTTCTTTCAGATGCTGGACTTGCTTCTGTGGATGTGTGCTGAGCTCTGGCTGCAGGGGACTGTCAGGCCTGAATGGCTGTGAGTCTGTGTTCTTCTCGCTGGGGAAGCAGAAATAATTATTAATTAGACTGCAGAAATGTTTTCAGAAACCTTTCCCCTTTCCTGCCCTTTGCTGGTGGATCTTCTCTTTCTGCCTTTGACTTTACAAAGCTGTTCCCTGATGTCAATTCCCCTGCCTGAATTCCTTGCAGCTCCTAGCTGGGAAAAACTGGGATGATGTCCTAGGGATGTTCTTAGGGGAGGACAGAGGTGAGATTTTTGCCTGTATTTTTCTAATATTTTCTAAAATTTCAGGGAGCTGCTCCTGCTCCTGCCCCTAATCCTGCTGCTGCTGCACAAGTGGAGCCTTGTCAGCGAAGACCTGCATCTGCAGGAGGCCCCGCAGGCCCTGGCTGGGAAGTGCCAAAACAAAGAAGTGATCAGTAAGTGCTGAACTGCTTCCAGGAGGGCGTATTTTGTTGCAGCCGTTACAGACCAACCGTGTGGTGCTGGTGACTTTGTGTGAGTTGCTTTATTAAAGCCAATCGTTGGTAAGGGTTTTGAGCCTGCCTTGGAGAGCCCTTGGAGCTCTTGGTGCCCTGGCTTTCCCCTAGGTGGCCCTGGGGGCGCCCTGGCTGTCCCCTAGGTGTCCCTGGGGTTGCCCTGGCTGTCCCCTAGGTGTCCCTGGAGTGCCCTGGCTGTCCCCTAGGTGTCCCTTGGGGTCCACGGGCTGTCCACTAGGTGTCCCTTGGGGGGACCTGACTGTCCCTGGGATGCCCTGGCTGTCCCCTAGGTGTCCCTGGGGGTGCCCTGGCTGTCCCCTAGGTGTCCCAGGGCTGCCCTGGCTGTCTTTTAGGTGTCCCTGGGGGTGCCCTGACTGTCCCCTAGGGGTACCTTGTCTGTCCCTGGGGGGGCCCTGGCTGTCTTCCTAGGTGTCCCTGGGGGGCCCTGGCTGTCCCCTAGGTGTCCCTGGGGGTGCCCTGGCTGTCCCCTAGGTGTCCCTGGGGGTGCCCTGCCTGTCCCCTAGGTGTCCCTGGGGGTGCCCTGGGTGTCCCTGTGGGTGCCCTGGCTGTCCCCTAGCTGTCCCTGGCGGTGCCCTGGGTGTCCCTGGGGTGCCCTGGCTGTCCCTGGGGTACCCAGGCGTTCCTTTAGGTGTCCGTAGGGGTGCCCTGGCTTTCCCGTAGTTGTCCCTGGGGTGCCCTGGCTGTCCCTTTGGTGTCCCTGGAGGTGCCCTTGCTGTCCCTTGGGGGGCCCTGGCTGTCCCTGAGGGGGCCCTGGCTGTCTTCTAGGTGTCCCTGGGGGGCCCTGGCTGTCCCCTAGGTGTCCCTGGGGTTCCCTGGCTGTCCCTGGGGTGCCCAGGCTTTCCTATAGGTGTCCCTGGGGGTGCCCTGGCTGTCCCTGGGGTGCCCTGGCTGTCCTTTAGGTGTCCCTGGGGGTGCCCTGGCTGTCCCCTAGGTGTCCCTGCCTCGCTCGTATCCTCGACTCCGCCTCCGGCGCCATGGTGACACCCCTCCCAGTCTGGACCAGTGTGGCCACACCCCCTCCCCTGGGGCCATTAGACCCATCCCAGTACAGACCAGTAAGGCACCGTGTGCCCACCATGGACCCCCACACGCCTGCCAGTTCGTCCCAGTCCACTCCCCGTCCATCCCAGTTCTCTCTGATCACCCTCCCAGTGCTCCCAGTCCATCCCAGTCCCGCAGGTGCTGGTGCTTGTGGCTTGATCAGCTGGTGCCTGTCCGCAACGTGGAGCGGGTCAAACGAGGCCTCAGGGGGACGGGGGAGCGGATTTGGGGGGGTCCTGGGGGTCCCGAGTTGTCCTGGAGGGGTTTGGGGGGTTTTGGGGGGTCTGCGGGGAGTCTCAAGGGGCTGCTTTGGGTGTTTTTGGGGGGGCTTCGGGAGGTTTGGGCGGCCCATTTGAGGCATCAAAGGAACCTGAGGAGGGTTTTGCGGGCTCCTGGAGGTCGGGGGGGCCCTGGGGGTGGTTTGGGGGGCACTGGGGGGTTCCAGCCCGTGACCCCCCCCGTTTTTGACCCCCCCCCCGAGCTGTTTTGGTCTCATCGACGCCCTCCTGAAGCCCAAGGGGGGGTGGGCGCTGGGCCCCCCCTGCTGCCCCCTCCCCCTGCCACCCCCGCGACGCCCTGCAGGTGAGGGACCCCCAAAAACCCCTCCCCAGACCCCAAATTCACCCCTGGGACCCCAAAAAACCCCCAAAACCTCTCCCCGGACCCCAAATTCACCCCTGAGGCCCCAAGAAACCCCCAAACCCCTCCCCATGAACCCCAAATCCACCCCTGGGACCCCCCAAAACCTCCCCAGCATCCCAGATCCACCCCGGGACCCCCAAATCCATCCCTTGGACCCCCAAAAACCCCCAAATCCATCCCTGGGACCCCCCAAAACCTCCCTTCAAACCCCAAATTCACCCCTCGGACCTCCAGAATCCTTCCACAGGACCCCTCAGGGGTGGTTCCCCACGAAAAAGGGCGGGAAACGTGAGGGGAGAAAAAGGGCGGGATCAAGTGGAGGGGATCAATGGAATTTTGGGGGGGGTCAGCGACGCTGAGGAAGGATCAATGGAATACTGGGGGGGCATCAATGACATTGGGGGGGTCAGTGACACTCGGGTGGGGATCAATGATGCTGTGGGGGGGTCGATATCAGCTCGGGGGGCGGCCATGGGTTTTTGGGGGGCTGCAACGCAGGCATCCGTGCTGGGTTTGGAGCGGGGGGGCCCCTTCAACCTCTGGGGGGGCCCTGGCTGTCCCCTGGCTGTACCTGGGGGTGCCCTGGCTGTCCCCTAGGTGTCCCTGGGGGTCCCTGGCTGTCCCCTAGGTGTCCCTGGGGTGCCCTGGCTTTCCCTGGGGTGCCCTGGCTGTCCCCTAGGTGTCCTTGGGGTGCCTTGCTGTCCCCAAGGCGTCCCTGGGGTGCCCTGGCTGTCCCCTAGGTGTCACTGGGGGTGCCCTGGCTGTCCCCTAGGTGTCCCTGGGGTGCTCTGCTGTCCCCTTGGTGTCCCTGGGGGTGACCTGCCTGTCCCCTAGGTGTCCCTGGAGGTGCCCTGGCTGTCCCCTTGGTGTCCCTGGGGGTGCCCTGGCTGTCCCATAGGTGTCCCTGGAGGTGCCCTGGCTGTCCTCTTGGTGTCCCTGGGGGTGCCCTGGGTGACCCTGGGGTGCCCTGGCTGTCCCCTAGGTGTCCCCAGGGATGCCCTGGCTATCCCTTAGATGTCCCTGGGGGTGCCCTGGCTCTCCTTGAGGTGCCCTGGCTGTCCCTTATGTGTCCCTGGGGGTGCCCAGGGTGTCCCTGGGGTGCCCTAGCTGTCCCCTAGGTGTCCCTGGGGTTGCCTTGGCTGTCCCCTAGGTGTCCCTGGGTGTGCCCTGGTGTCCCTGGGGTGCCCTGGCTGTCCCCTAGGTGTCCCTGGGGGTGCCCTGCCTGTCCCCGAGGTGTCCCTGGGGGTGCCCTGGCTGTCCTTGGGGTGCTCTGGCTGTCCCCTAGGTGTCCCTGGAGTGCCCTGACTGTCCCATAGGTGTCCCTGGGGATTCCCTGGCTGTCCCCTAGTTGTCCCTGGGGGCGCCCTGGCTGTCCCTAGGGTGCCCTGCCTGTCCCCTAGGTGTCCCTGGGAGTGCCCTGGCTGTCCCCTAGGTGTCCCTGGGGGTCCCTGGCTGTCCCCTAGTTGTCCCTGCTGGAGCCCTGGCTGTCCCAAGGGTGCCCTGCCTGTCCCCTAGGTGTCCCTGGGAGTGCCCTGGCTGTCCCCTAGGTGTCCCTGGGGGTGCCCTGGGTGTCCCTGTGGGTGCCCTGGCTGTCCCCTAGGTGTCCCTGGGGTCCCCTGGGTGTCCCTGGGGGTGCCCTGGCTGTTCCTGGGGTGCCCTGGCTGTCCCCTAGGTGTCCCAGGGCTGCCTTGGCTGTCTCTTAGGTGTCCCTGGGGGTGCCCTGGCTGTCCCCTAGGTGTCCCTGGGAATGCGCTGGCTGTCCTTGGGGGCGCCGTGGCTGTCCCCTTGGTGTCCCTGGGGGTTCCCTGGGTGTCCCTGCGGAGGCCCTGACTGTCCCCTAGGTGTCCCTGTGGGTGCCTTGGCTGTCCCTGGGGTGCCCTGGCTGTCCCCTAACGGTTCCTGGGGGTGCCCTGGCTGCCCCTGGGGTGCCCTGTCTGTCCCCTAGGTGTCCCTGGTGGTGCCCTGGCTGTCCCTGGGGATCCCTGGCTGTCTCCTAGGCGTGCCTGCGGGTGACCTGGCTGTCCCCTAGGTGTCCCTGGGGGTGCCCTGGCTGTCCCCTTGGTGTCCCTGGGGTGCCCTGGCTTTCCCTGGGGTGCCCTGGCTGTCCCCTAGGTGTCCTTGGGGATGCCCTGGTGTCCCTGGGGGTGCCCTGCCTGTCCCCTAGGTGTCCCTGGGGGTGCCCTGGGTGTCCCTGTCAGGGCCCTGGCTGTCCCTTATGTGTCCCTAGGGGTACCTTTTCTGTCCCTCGGGGGGCCCTGGCTGTCCCCTAGGTGTCCCTGGGGTGCCCTGGCTGTCCCTGGGGTACCCAGGCTTTCGTTTAGGTGTCCCTAGGGGTGCCCTGGCTGTCCCGTAGTTGTCCCTGGGGTGCCCTGGCTGTCCCTTAGGTGTCCCTGGAGGTGCCCTTGCTGTCCATTGGGGGGCCCTGGCTGTCCCTGTGGGGCCCTGGCTGTCCCCTAGGTGTCCCTGGGGGTGCCTTGTCTGTCTCTTGGGGGGCCCTGGCTGTCCCTGTGGGGGCCCTGGCTGTCTTCTAGGTGTCCCTGGGGGGCCCTGGCTGTCCCCTAGGTGTCCCTGGGGTGCCCTGGCTGTCCCTGGGGTGCCCAGGCTTTCCTTTAGGTGTCCCAGGGCTGCCCTGGCTGTCTCATACGTGTCCCTGGGGGTGCCCTGGCTGTCCCCTAGGTGTCCCTGGGGGTGCCCTGGCTGTCCCCTAGGTGTCCCTGCCTCGCTCGTATCCTCGACTCCGCCTCCGGCGCCATGGTGACACCCCTCCCAGTCTGGACCGGTGTGGCCACACCCCCTCCCCTGAGGCCATTAGACCCATCCCAGTATAGACCAGTAAGGCACCGTGTGCCCACCATGGACCCCCACACGCCTGCCAGTTCGTCCCAGTCCACTCCCCGTCCATCCCAGTTCTCTCTGATCACCCTCCCAGTGCTCCCAGTCCATCCCAGTCCCGCAGGTGCTGGTGCTTGTGGCTTGATCAGCTGGTGCCTGTCCGCAACGTGGAGCGGGTCAAATGAGGCCTCAGGGGGAGGGGGGGGCGGATTTTGGGGGGTCCTGGGGGTCCCGAGTTGTCCTGGAGGGGTTTGGGGGGTTTTGGGGGGTCTGCGGGGAGTCTCAAGGGGCTGCTGTGGGTGTTTTTGGGGGATCTTCGGGAGGTTTGGGCGGCCCATTTGAGGCATCAAAGGAACCTGAGGAGGGTTTTGGGGGCTCCTGGAGGTCGGGGGGGGCCCTGGGGGTGGTTTGGGGGGCACTGGGGGGTTCCAGCCCGTGACCCCCCCCGTTTTTGACCCCCCCCCCCCCCCCGAGCTGTTTCGGTCTCATCGACGCCCTCCTGAAGCCCAAGGGGGGGTGGGCGCTGGGCCCCCCCCGCTGCCCCCTCCCCCTGCCACCCCCGCGACGCCCTGCAGGTGAGGGACCCCCAAAAACCCCTCCCCGGACCCCAAATTCACCCCTGGGACCCCAAAAAACCCCCAAAACCTCTCCCCGGACCCCAAATTCACCCCTGAGGCCCCAAAAAACCCCCAAACCCCTCCCCATGAACCCCAAATCCACCCCTGGGACCCCCCAAAACCTCCCCAGGACCCCAGATCCACCCCGGGACCCTCGAATCCATCCCTTGGACCCCCAAAAACCCCCAAATCCATCCCTGGGACCCCCCAAAACCTCCCTCCAAACCCCAAATTCACCCCTCGGACCTCCAGAATCCTTCCACAGGACCCCTCAGGGGTCGTTCCCCACGAAAAAGGGCGGGAAACGTGAGGGGAGAAAAAGGGCGGGAAACGTGAGGGGAGAAAAAGGGCGGGAAACGTGAGGGGAGAAAAAGGGCGGGATCAAGTGGAGGGGATCAATGGAATTTTGGGGGGGGTCAGCGACGCTGAGGAAGGATCAATGGAATATTGGGGGGGCATCAATGACATTGGGGGGGTCAGTGACACTCGGGTGGGGATCAATGATGCTGTGGGGGGGTCGATATCAGCTCGGGGGGAGGCCATGGGTTTTTGGGGGGCCGCAACGCAGGCGGCCGTGCTGGGTTTGGAGCGGGGGGGCCCCTTCAACCTCTGGAGGGGCCCTGGCTGTCCCCTGGCTGTACCTGGGGGTGCCCTGGCTGTCCCTGGGGGTCCCTGGCTGTCCCCTAGGTGTCCCTGGGGTGCCCTGGCTGTCCCCTAGGTGTCCTTGGGGTGCCTTGCTGTCCCCAAGGCGTCCCTGGGGTGCCCTGGCTGTCCCTGGGGGTCCCTGGCTGTCCCATAGGTGTCCTTAGGGGTGCCTTGTCTGTCCCTGGGAGGGCCCTGGGGGTACCCTGGTGTCCCTGGGAGGGCCCTGGCTGTCCCCTAAGTGTCCCTGGGGGTGCTCTGGTGTCCCTGGGGATGCCCTGGCTGTCCCTTAGGTCTCCCTGGGGGTGCCCTGCCTTTCCCTTGGGGGGCCCTGGCTGTCCCAGGGACACCCTGGCTGTCCCCTAGGTGTCCCTGGGTGTGCCTTGTCTGTCCTTGGGGGTGCCTTGTCTGTCCCTGGGGGGGCCGTGGCTGTCCCCTAGGTGTCCCTGGGGGTACTCTGGCTGTCCCCTAGGTGTCCCTGGGGGTGCCCTGGCTGTCCCTGAGGGGGCCGAGGCTGTCCCCTAGTTGTCCCTGGGGGTTCCCTGGGTGTCCCTGTGGGGGCTCTGGCTGTCCCTGGGGTGCCCTGGCTGTTCCATAGGTGTCACTGGGGGTGCTCTGGAGTCACTGGGGTGCCCTGGCTGTCCCTGGGGGGCCCTGGCTATACCCTAGGTGTCCCTGGGGGTGCCCTGGCTGTCCCTTAGGTGTCCGTAGGGGTGCCTTGTCTGTCCCTGGGGGTGCTCTGGCTGTCCTTTAGGTGTCCCTGGGGGTGCCCTGGCTGTCCCCTAGGTGTCCCTGGGGGTGCCCTGGGTGTCCCTGTCGGGGCCCTGGCTCTCCCCTAGGTGTCCCTGGGGGTTCCCTGGGTGTCCCTGGGCATGCCCAGGGTATCCCCTAGGTGTCCCTGGGGGTTCCCTGGGTGTCCTCTAGGTGTCCCTAGGGGGTGCCCTGGCTGTCTCTGGGGGGCCCTTGCTGTCCCCTAGATGTCCCTGGGGGTGCCCTGGATGTCCCTGGCGGTGCCCTGGGTGTCCCCTAAGTTTCCCTGGGGGTGCCCTGGGTGTCCCTGGGGGTGCCCTGGCTGCCTCCTAGGTGTCCCTTGGGGTGCCCTGGGTGTCCCTGGGGGTGCCCTGGCTGTCCTCTAGGTGTCCCTGGGGGACCCCTGGTGTCTCTGGGGGTGCCCTGGCGGTCCCTGGCGTGGCCAGGGAGTCCCTAGGGTGCCCTGGCTATCCCCTAGGTGTCCCTGGGGGTGCCCTTGCTGTCCCCTAGGTGTCCCTGGGGTTACCTGGGTGTCCTCTATCTGTCCCTGGGGGTTTCCTTGGTGTCCGTGGCGGTGCCCTGGGGATGCTCTGGCTCTCCCTGGGGCGGCCCTGGCTGCCCCTGGTGTGGCCGTGGCTGTCCCTGGGGTTGCCCTGGCTGTACCCTACGTGTCCCTGGGGGTGCCTTCTCTGTCCCTTGGGGGTCCCTGGCTGTCCCTGTGGGGGCCCTGGCTGTCTTCTAGGTGTCCCTATGGTGCCCTGGCTGTCCCTGGGGTGCCCAGGCTGTCCTTCAGGTGTCCATGGTGGTGCCCTGGCTGTCCCCTAGGTATCCCTGGGGGTGCCCTGGCTGTCCCTGGGGAGGCCGTGGCTGTCCCCTAGGTGTCCCTGGGGGTTCCCTGGGTGTCCCTGCGGGGGCTCTGGCTGTCCCATAGGTGTCCCTGTGGGGGCCCTGGCTGTCCCTGGGGTGCCCTGGCTGTCTCATAGGTGTCCCTGGGGGTGCTCTGGTGTCACTGGGATGCCCTGGCTGTCCTCTGGGGGGCCCTGGCTGTATCTGGGGGTCCCCTGGCTGTCCCATAGGTGTCCCTGGGGATGCCCTGGCTGACCCCTAGGTGTCACTGGGGGTGCCATGGCTGTCCCTTAGGTGTCCCTGGGGGTGCCCTGGCTGTCCCTTTGGTGTCCCTGGGGTGCCCTGGCTGTCCCCTAGGTGTCCCTGCCTCGCCCGGATCCTCGACTCCGCCTCTGGCGCCATGGTGACACCCCTCCCAGTCTGGACCAGTGTGGCCACACCCCCTCCCCTGGGGCCAATAGACCCATCCCAGTATAGACCAGTAAGGCACCTTGTGCCCACCATCGACCCCCACACACCTGCCAGTTCATCCCAGTCCACTCCCCGTCCATCCCAGTTCTCTCTGATCACCCTCCCAGTGCTCCCAGTCCATCCCAGTCCCGCAGGTGCTGGTGCTTGTGGCTTGATCAGCTGGTGCCTGTCCGCAACGTGGAGTGGGTCAAATGAGGCCTCAGGGGGAGGGGGGGGCGGATTTTGGGGGGTCCTGGGGGTCCCGAGTTGTCCTGGAGGGGTTTCGGGGTTTTTGGGGGGCCTGGGGGGAGTCCTGGGGGCTGCTTTGGGTGTTTTTGGGGGATCTTCGGGAGGTTTGGGCGGCCCATTTGAGGCATCAAAGGAACCTGAGGAGGGTTTTGCGGGCTCCTGGAGGTCGGGGGGGGCCCTGGGGGTGGTTTGGGGGGCACTGGGGGGTTCCAGCCCGTGTCCCCCCCCGGTTTTTGACCCCCCCCCCGAGCTGTTTCGGTCTCATCGACGCCCTCCTGAAGCCCAAGGGGGGGTGGGCGCTGGGCCCCCCCCGCTGCCCCCTCCCCCTGCCACCCCTGCGACGCCCTGCAGGTGAGGGACCCCCAAAAACCCCTCCCCAGACCCCAGATTCACCCCTGGGACCCCAAAAAACCCCCAAAACCTCTCCCCGGTCCCCAAATTCAGCCCTGAGGCCCCAAAAAACCCCCAAACCCCTCCCCATGAACCCCAAATCCACCCCTGGGACCCCCCAAAACCTCCCCAGGACCCCAGATCCACCCCGGGACCCCCAAATCCATCCCTTGGACCCCCAAAAACCCCAAAATCCATCCCTGGGACCCCCCAAAACCTCCCTCCAAACCCCAAATTCACCCCTCGGACCTCCAGAATCCCTCCACAGGACCCCTCAGGGGTGGTTCCCCACGAAAAAGGGCGGGAAACGTGAGGGGAGAAAAAGGGCGGGAAACGTGAGGGGAGAAAAAGGGCGGGATCAAGTGGAGGGGATCAATGGAATTTTGGGGGGGGTCAGCGACGCTGAGGGAAGATCAATGGAATATTGGGGGGGCATCAATGACATTGGGGGGGGTCAGTGACACTCGGGTGGGGATCAATGATGCTGTGGGGGGGCCGATATCAGAGGTTATCAGAGGAAATCGCCGCCGCCGTCCTCCCGTGCCCAGAGCCCCGCCAGGACTCCAGCGCAGCTCCGGCTGCAGGCGGAGCAGGAGCGGCTCCTGCCGCCCGCAGCGATCCCGGTCCCGATCCCGACCGCAACGCCAGCCCGGTCCTCAGGCCCCGAGACCCACAGCCCGCCCGCCGAGGGGGGCCGCACCGCTCGGGACCGCAGCCGACACTGACAGGACCCGAACCAGAACGCCCGCTCCCATTCCCGGCCCCGCCTGGCTCCTCGCAGGGCCGCGAGCAACCTCGGCTCGGCTCAGCTGTGAGGGGCGGGGCGGGGCCGCGGGCGATGGTCCCGCCCCCATCCCGGGCAGCGCGGGGCGCCGGGGCGGGCTCGGGGCGGAGGCGGGGTGGGCTCGGGGCGGAGCCGGGGTGGAGCCGGGGCGGGCTCGGGGCGGAGCCGGGGCGGGCTCGGGACAGAGCCGGGGCGGGCTTTGGGCGGAGCCGGGGCGGAGCCGGGGCGGGCTTTGGGCGGAGCCGGGGCGGGCTCGGGGCGGAGCCGGGGCGGGCTCGGGGCGGAGCAGGGGCGGAGCCGGGGCTCTGTGAGGCGGGGCCCGGAGGCAGCCGGGGCCGGGCAGTACCGGGGGCGCGGCTTCAGGGGCGCGGGGCGGGTCCCAAGTGCACGGCGCCGGGACCCCACCGGGGCGTTCCACACCGAGCCCATAGAGCAGCAGCTACTTCCGCCACCCTTTTGAATCCCCGCGATTGGCGGGCTCGCTGAGGCATCGGCAGTGCTGATTGGACAGCGGGCCCCGGGAACCGCCCCCGCCCCCCGGCCCGCGCTGAGGGCCCGGGGCCTCCGCCCTCAGACCGGCTCCGGCTCCAACCCGGCCCGGGCTCTGCTCCGGTCCCCCCGGCCCGCCCTGAGGGCCCGGGGGCTCTGCCCCGAGACCGGCCTCGCCCCTCCCCGCCTCGCCTCGTAGTAGATTTCTGTTTGGTTTGTGGGAAGAAACAGTTGTGAGAAGTGAGATTTGTGCTGGAGAGGTGCTGCTGGGAAGAAAGGATGGAGTAAATCTGCTCCGAGGATGTGTGATGAAGAATTCAGGGTAAGGGTTGGGCAATATTTATAAACTGTCTCCATATTTCCCTGTATCTCTGGGTGTTTGGATTTAGCCTGGGATTGTCAGCTAAGTTATAAACAAGCCAACCCGGCTACTGAACTCCCAATAAACGTTTGGAACCCTTGCACAGAAAGACAAGTTAGCAACGATTCCAAAGGAAAAATTGTAAATGGAGGGTAACGATTGCGGGGGGATTTCCTTGGGGATTATGACCCTCACACATACGGAATTTAGGAGGTGGAATCCCAGTTTCAGCCTTGGGCACGTGCAGGAGAAGAGGGGTCATTATCCCTATCAAGGAAAGCCCGGTGCCCCAGCGCGTCAGGTGCGGACAACGAATTCTCCGGGGATGAGCACAAGTCCCCTCTTCCCCTGCCCCGACACTCGGACTGGCAGCAGCTGCAGGTGAGAGCTGTCACAGGATGGTGAGGGGACAGAGCAGCCCCAGGTGTGACCGTCAGGATGAGGAGGGCAGCAGAGCCGCCACAAGTGTGAGCTGTAAAGGATAATGAGGGGCCGGTTCTAGCCGGGGGCGGTTTAATAGAGGAGCCCGAGTTCACTTTGGCATCGGGCCGTGAGGAGCTCAGCGTGGTTTCTGCGGTGGTGGGAAAGCTTCTTACAGCGCCTGCAGGAGCACGTGGATGTGGGGGGTTTCTTTGTGCCGGACAGCAGTAGCAGGTAAGCCAGCATGGGTTTGTAGGGGAGATTTTTTTTTTCTTTGCAGCTTTGTCTTACTAATTTCTCTGTGGTGCTCCCAGGAAATAAAAGGAGTTATGGAGAGAAAAGGAGTTCAAATTCAGTGAAGAAACTCTTCTTCTGTGGTTGTCAGTATTCAAACTGAAGAAAACTTTCCACCTGGATTTTTAATGAGTTGTGGTATTTCTATGTGGTTTTTATTAAGTATTATGCTCTTGGGTGGCGTGTAGTGTTTTGTCTGATTTTTGATGTTATGTGTAATTTGGTTTTTGAGTGAGGATAACTTTGTTGGAGGGGTTGTTTGTATTTGAGGTAGAATTAATTTAAGTAGCTTTTTTTGCTAGACTTCTGATACGTGGTATTGGGGTTTTGTGTGTGATATGTAGGGATTCAAGTTGGGTAGGGCTATTTTTTCTGTTTAGTGGCTTTGAATGATTTATTGTGTAGCTTTATCTTGTTTGTAGATGGTGTATGGTGAGAGATATGGTTTCTTTTTCGTGTTAGGTTTTGTAGTTTACATGTCGGTCAGAGTATTTTTGAACTGAGTTCTGTTGAATTGTTTTTGGTGAGATACAGTGTTTTTTGAGGGTGTGTTTTCTAAGGTTTACAATGGTGTAATTGGCTGTAGTGTGAGATGTAAAGGAGGTTTTTATTTTTTTGGTGGTGGTTTTTATTATGGTGAGTGTGTAGTATTTGTTTTGATGGGTTTGGGGTAGTGTGATGTAGCTAATTTATTAGGGTTTTCTAATATTTATAATTCAATTATTGTTTATTGTATTACAGGGATTTATTTATTTAGCTTGTTTGGTTTTAGTGTGTGTTCTATAATTATGGAAAATTTGGGAGATGCTGTTTATAGTTGAATGGATCTTTTAGTTTTAGGATTGAGGGGGTTGCGGGTATAGATTTTGAAGTTTTTTTGAGGGGATTGGACATGGGGGTTATTTTTATTATATTTGGTAGTTGGACTTATAGTAATAAGAGTTGGCTTTTTTTGCTGCATTATTTTTTGTTTTTTCTTTTCTAGTATTCTTGTATTTGTGTGGTCAGGGTAGTGGTGTTTCTGGTGCAGCTGTAAGCCTCCATTATTGTTTGTGTGTTTTAGGTGGTCCACTGGTATTACAGGGAGACCCCCTCACTGACCGGCCAACAGATCTGCTGAGATTGTACATCAGCATTTGGTTTTCTCTATGGTACCTGACTAAGAGACAGCAGTCTGGTGACAGCAAGGAATTCCCAGAGGTGGAGCTGGATCTCAGCAGTCAAGCTGACGTGGGCAAGGTGAGCAGTGACTGGTGGACAGAAGCAGTTGCTATTGTTCAAGTCTCACTTGCTGGTGCAACTCTAAGCATTCACTGTTCTTTTTTTTTTTTACTTTAGGTTGTCCCCTTGCCAGATGTGCTGGCCCCAGAGGCCAGATGGGTGCAGCATTAAGGTATACTTGTGGCATGCTTCAGTCAGACTGGGGAGGTTGCTGTTTCACAGTAACTCTGCATGATTTTTTGCTTCTTTTGTTTCTTTGCAGGTGCCACTGCTGTCCCAGGCGTGCTAAGGAATAGAGAGAGCCGGTGAGTTGCCCTTTAGGCAGGGTGACCCATAGGTGAGCGATGCGCTCAGCATTTACTTTTTCCTTTTGCTGGGTCCACTCCTGTCAGCCTCTGGAGCGGAGTGAGGATCTGAGGGGGAGCTGGGGCAGCGGTGCAGAGGAGCCCTGGGGATTACTCTTCTGGAGGGGGATAGTCACATTTCCTGTTTTGTGATCCTAGGTAGCGCGAGGAGGTGCGGAGACAAAGTCTGGATACGGCAGCCCCAAAGCGGATGCTGAGAACATGTCTGAGATGCTGAGAACGTTCTGTCGAGGACGGACGTTCCACTCGTGTTCCAAAAGCTAAGTGTTGGGGCTGGTGGTCAGGAGAAGGGAAAAAACCTTTTCAGTCCCGGGAGGTGATTTAAAGTTACCTTAGAAGAGAAGGCCCTAGTGGGGTGGTCCCTTCAAAAGTAAAGGGTGAGGGTTTCTCCTCAGCTTCACCAGAGCCTTTGCTGGGCGGGGCAGTTCTGACCCATCTCCATGTTCTAGGGAGCTTCACATTATTGGCCTTCTTTTAGAGTCCACAGGGTTAGGCTGCAGCAGGGGATTCCTGGCCCAGGAGCGTCCTGATTAGGAGCAATGCCAGTTGCAAGGCGTAGGGTTAGTAGGGTTCAGCAGGGGGAGTTTACAGTGGCACACAGAGGCTGAAGGAGGGCTTGAGAGGTAAAGGATACAGTGAAAATCAGGGGTACAGTCTAGGATACAAGTCAGAGTACAGGTGTAGCGGCCCTCACAGCACTGCTACCAGCACACTTCCCCTGAGAGCAGGTGCAGGCAGCAGCCCTAGTGCAGGAACACACCAGAAGCTCTGACATGTGCAGACACAGTCAGGCTAGGGCCAGGCAGGAAGCGATAGTGGGGAGCAGGATCCAGCAGGGCTGGGGATAACGGGGGTTTCCCGCCCCACCCACCCTGGGATTCCCTGTCTCTCCGCAGCCGGTGGAAGTGCTCCTGATTCCCTCTCGAGGCGGCGGTTGGTAAGGCTTCGTGCCTTTTGCCACCGCAAAGAGTTCGTCTCTGTCAGCCTCTGCCCTGTCTCAGGGCCACGTTTCTTAGGGTAGGCAGGGAACAACTGTGGATGTACCTGTCCTGCGTGCGGGACAGCTCTTGGGACCCTAACGGTGCAGAGCATCCCCGGCTGCAAGGTCTAGGGCTCTGAAGAAGCAGGATTCAGAAGGGGGGAGGTTACAGTGATACACACAGAGGCTGAGGTAAAGGACTCAAGGCCTAGAGAACACACAGTGAAAATCAGGGGTACAGGCTAGGATACAAGTCAGAGTACAGGTATCCCGGCCCTCACAGCACTGCTGCCAACACTGTTTCCCTGAGAGCAGGTGCAGGCAGCAATCCTAATGCAAGACAAGGCCAGAAGTCCTGAGAGGTGCAGGCAGTAACCCTAAGCTAGGGCCAGGCAGGCAGTGACAGTGGTGGGGCAGAGTCCACAGGGTTGAGGTTCACCGGGGATGTCCACCCTGCGTTCCTGTCCTGCTCTAACCGGGGATGCTCACAGCCCTAATGGAGGCCACGGTGGGTGGGCTCAGTGCCAGTAATGCCTCTAAGGCTTTGGCGCTGCGAGCGTCGGCCTCCGAGCTCAGCTGAAGCACACACGGGGCCCGAGGACCCGGTCCTGCTTAAGAGACGGTGAGTAGCAGAGCTGCTGGTTTTTGGCTGATGTGCAGCTAAGATTATGTTTTGATATTTGGTTTTCTTGATTGTAGCTGACTAGGAAACAACAGCCCCGTTACAGCAGGAATTTCCCTGAGGGAGAGGCGGCCTTCTTTGGCACCCAGCGTGGATTCACCTTCCCAGACGTCTGAGAGATAAGTGGAGGGCTCGGAACTAGGGAGGGGATGAAAGCAGGGTGCCAGGGCAGGGGTCAGCGGGAGGGATTTTTCGAGTCGGGTTTGGAGCTGGGGATGTCCCAGATGTGACCCCTTAGGCTACATGAAGGGAAAGTCTCATTCTGAATCACAGGGCTGAGGTGTGCAGGGCAGAGCAGTCCCAGGGTGTGTTGTGTCTCTTGTGCACTCTGTGTCTTTTGGGTGTCTTGTCTTTTCCTTTAGTCCTTTCAGGGGTCTGTCAAAACCTCTGGCATCAGTCTTAGCATTTCTGATCTCTGTGCTCCTCAGCCAGGTGCCTTTGTCTCAGCTGCTTGGACACTCATCAGAATCCATCTCTTCACAAGCATCCAGTCCGATGCCTTTTCAGGTCTTGTTCTGAGCTGTATTGACAGCCGTGCACCGCCCTGATCCATTCCGGCGGGTTAGGTCTTGTGAGAATGCAAAGACAGGTAGAGGATTCTGACTGTAGGATTCTCGGGTATCCATCTCTGCGTTTCTTGGGATAAGTCATCCCAATGGCATCTTGTTCCTGCAGGGTTCTCTGAGCCTGGCCAGCTCACCTTCCATCTTACCTAGGTCATCTCATTCTGAGTTCTCTGGACCCTCAGGGTCATTCTTCTTGCCCAGAGTTTTCTGTCCCTGTTGTGTCCCCTCGTTTTTCCTGTGCTGTGTCATGGGTGTTGGTGTGTGTTTGGCTGGGAGCTGCTCTGCCTTGCTGCTCAGTCTGGGTGTAGAAGTAATAGGATGAGTCCCGGGGACTTGCATTTTGTGATGTGGGGATGTGGGGTGTAGTTAGACTGTCGAGGGTATTCCTAGATTTCCACAAGATGTGTGGAGCTGTCAAGGTATCCTGCAGCACTCTGACTTTTGTCCGAACTTTCTTTCAGATGCAGAGAGATGAAATCTGTGGCAGAGCCCCCCATCCTGGGTGAGGGGCTCCCCTGAGAAGGTCAGTCCCTGTTTGTGTTTGCAGGGGAGGTGTAAATGATGGCTGTGTTACAGCTCTGTTCTTTGTCTTTATTTTTAGGTGGTAAAGCCGGATCTCAGCAGTCAAGCTGACGTGGGCGAGGTGAGCAGTGATGGGTGGACAGAAGCAGTTGCTATTGTTCAAGCCTTACTTGCTGGTGCAACTCTAAGCCTCCGTTATTGTGTGTTTTAGGGAGTCCACTCGCAGGAGGCCGAGCTCCCCTCTCACCAACGGGACGACAGACCCGGGTCACCTCACCCGTGAGCCCTCCGGGAGCATTCCAGGTGTCTGTGATGGAGCCTTGATCTTCTCCTTGTGAAGGCCCCATCCAGGTAGGCTTGGATAACGGGCGAGGAGTTGAGGTGAGTCAGGGAGGAGAAGGAGGGATGGTCCCCTCAGGTTCCAGCGCTGCCACGTCACGTTGTCTGCTCTTTACCCAGGCAGACCCTGCGACGCCGGCGTTGGCCTCTGAGCGCAGCTGAAGCACGGGGCCGAGGACACAGGCAAGCTTAGGAGACAGTGAGTAGCAGAATTGCTGGTTTCTGGCTGATATGCTGCTAAGATTATGCTTTGATGTTTGGTTTTCTTTATTGTAGCTGTGTAGGAGACAACAGCCCAGCAGCAGCAGGAATTTCCCTGAGGGAGAGGCGGCCTTCTTTGGCACCCAGCGTGGATTCACCTCCCTAGACGTCCAAGAGATAAGTGGAGGGCTCAGAGCCAGGGAGGGCTTGAAAGCGGGGTGTGGGATCAGGGGCCACTGGGAGGGATTTTTTGAGTCATTTTTGGTGACAGGGATGTCCAAGATGTGACCCCTTAGGCTACATCAAGGGAAGGTCTCATTCTGGATCACAGTGCCGAGGTGTGCAGCGCAGAGCAGTCCTGGTGTGTGTTGTGTCACTTGTCTGTTGTGCTCTCTGTCCTTTGGGTGTCTTGTGTGTGCTGTCTTTTCACTTAGCCCTTTGAGGGGCCTATCAAAACCCCTGGCATCACTCTTAGCATTTCTGATCTCTGTGCTCCTCAGCCAGGTGCCTTTGTCTCAGCTGCTCGGACACTCATCAGAATCCATCTCTCTTCACAAGCATCCAGTCCGATGCCTTTTCAGGTCTTGTTCTGAGCTGTATTGACAGCCGTGCACCGCCCTGATCCATTCCGGCGGGTTAGGTCTTGTGAGATTGCAAAGACAGGTAGAGGATTCTGACCGTAGGATTCTCGGGCATCCATCTCTGTGTCTCTTGGGATAAGTCATCCCGATGGCATCTTGTTCCTGCAGGGTTCTCTGAGCCTGGCCAGCTCACCTTCCATCTTACCTAGGTCATCTCATTCTGAGTTCTCTGGACCCTCAGGGTCATTCTTCTTGCCCAGAGTTTTCTGTCCCTGTTGTGTCCCCTCGTTTGTCCTGTGCTGTGTCACGGGTGTTGGTGTGTGTTTGGCCGGGAGCTGCTCTGACTTGCTGCTCAGTCTGGGTGTAGGGGTACGAGGGTAATAGTGCCGGGAGCTTGAAATTTGTGATGTGGGGTGTAGTTAGACTGTCGAGGGTATTCCTAGATTTCCACAAGATGTGTGGAGCTGTCAAGGTATCCTGCAGTACTCTGACTTTTGTCCAAACTTTCTTTCAGATGCAGAGAGATGAAATCTGTGGCAGAGCCCCCCATCCTGGGTGAGGGGCTCCCCTGAGAAGGTCAGTCCCTCTTTGTGTTTGCAGGGGAGGTGTAAATGGTGGCCATGTTACAGCTCTGTTCTTTGTCTTTATTTTTAGGTGGTAAAGCCGGATCTCAGCAGTCAAGCTGACGTGGGCGAGGTGAGCAGTGATGGGTGGACAGAAGCAGTTGCTATTGTTCAAGCCTCACTCGCTGGTGCAACTCTAAGCCTCCGTTATTGTGTGTTTTAGGGAGTCCACTTGCAGGAGGCCGAGCTCCCCTCTCACCAACCGGACGACAGACCCGGGTCACCTCACCCGTGAGTGCTCCGGGAGCATTCCAGGAGTCTGTGATGGAGCCTTGATCTTCTCCTTGTGAAGGCCCCATCCAGGTAGGCTTGGATAACGGGCGAGGAGTTGAGGTGAGTCAGGGAGGAGGAGGAGGGATGGTCCCCTCAAGTTCCAGCGCTGCCACGTCACCTTGTCTGCTCTTTACCCAGGCAGACCCTGCGACGCCGGCGTTGGCCTCTGAGCGCAGCTGAAGCGCGGGGCCGAGGACACAGGCAAGCTTAGGAGACAGTGAGTAGCAGAATTGTCGGGTTTTGGGTGATGGGCTGCTACGATCACGCATTCGTGTTTGGTTTTCTTTGTTGTAGCTGACTAAGAGACAACAGCCCAGCGACAGCAGGAGTTTCCCTGAGGGAGAGGCAGCCTTCTTTGGACCTGGCAGGGATTTGCCTCCCTGGATGCCTGAGAGATAAGTGGAGGGTGATGGCTCACAGAGGGGATGAAAGCAGGATGCCAGGGCAGGGATCACCGGGAGGGATTTTTTAAGTCAGATTTGGAATTAGGGGCACCAAGATGTGACCCCTTAGGCTACATTAAGGGAAAGTCTCATTTTTCATTTCAGTGCTGAGGTGTGCAGGGCAGAGCAGTCCTGGTGTGTGTTGTGTCACTTGTCTCTTGTACACTCTGTGTCTGTTTGGTGTCTTGTCTTTTCCTTTAGTCTTTTCAGGGGCCTATCAAAACCCCTGGTATCAGTCTTAGCATTTCTGATCTCTGTGCTCCTCAGCCAGGTGCCTTTGTCTCAGCTGCTCGGACACTCATCAGAATCCATCTCTCTTCACAAGCATCCAGTCCGATGCCTTTTCAGGTCTTGTTCTGAGCTGTATTGACAGCCATGCACCGTCATGATCCATTCCGGCGGGTTAGGTCTTGTGAGAATGCAAAGGCAGGTAGAGGATTCTGACCGTAGGATTCTCGGGCATCCATCTCTGCATTTCTTGGGATAAGTCATCCCGATGGCATCTTGTTCCTGCAGGGTTCTCTGAGCCTGGCCAGCTCACCGTCCGTCTCGCCTCGGTCATCTCATTCCGAGTTCTCTGGACCCTCAGGGTCATTCTTCTTGCCCAGAGTTTTCTGTCCCTGTTGTGTCCCCTCGTTTGTCCTGTGCTGTGTCACGGGTGTTGGTGTGTGTTTGGCTGGGAGCTGCTCTGCCTTGCTGCTCAGTCTCGGTGTAGGGGTACGAGGGTAATAGTGCCGGGGGCTTGAAATTTGTGATGTGGGGTGTAGTTAGACTATAGAGGGTATTCCTAGATTTCCACAAGATGTCTGGAGCTGTCAAGGTATCCTGCAGCACTCTGACTTTTGTCCCAACTTTCTTTCAGATGCAGAGGGATGAAATCCGTGGCAGAGCCCCCCAGCCTGGGTGAGGGGCTCCCCTGAGAAGATCGATCGCTATTCAAGGTGAGAGTCACACATTTCACATTTATTGGCACTCCAGTGCAGGCCACCTGCATTTACAGCTTCAAACAAGTGAGTCCCTTGGTAAACCCCCTGGGCAGCAGCTGGAGCCTGCTCCGGGCTGGGCTGAGGGAGCAAACACTTGTGGTTGACACAGCTACACACTGAGGGTACTTGGGAAAACACCTGCCTTGTCCTGGATTTTTTTTTTTTTGAGCTTTTTACACGGTTTTAATCATCACCTTGGTAAAAATAAATGGTAAGGACTGAAAACATGAGAGGCTGGCAAGTTATGCTCATGAATGAGAACTTTTTTTTTAAATAACTGTGCGGCCTATATCTTAATTTTGAGACTCTCTTTTTTGGCTGACTTTACTGTAAAAAATCTAATTTTAATTTAGCTGCCTCAATAATGTTTTTATTGTACAAATATGTTCTAGCGGCAGGAGCTTAAAGTAGTAACACCAACATGTCACCTCTGGAATAAATCCCTGCGTCTCCTCAGACCTACTGGTTTGCAGTAGAGTTTGTACACCTTTCGCTGCAGCTGTGGTTCTTAATAACTGGAAGTCCATGGATTGCTGGGCGATTCCCATAAGTTCTCCTATTTTGTAGGAGCTGCACGGTGAGGTCAGCATTCTGAGGGAGGCCCTGGCACAGCTGCCAAGGGCAAGGAACGTGGAGCATCCTGGGGCTTCTCCCACCCGAGTTTCTCCCGGAGCGTACTGCGTGTCATGCCGGATGTTTAACCCGGGTTTGGGGTGTTCTCCTGCAGTCCCAGCTCTAACTGCTGCCCCTGAGCCCCGGCCTTGCTCTGTCCCAGCACTGAACCTGGCAGGTGGGTGTGCTTTTCCAGCCCTTTAATCCCACGGGCAATCCCAGATTCCCGGAGCTCCCCGAGGCACAGCCTGGCCTCCCTCGCTGGGAGCTGCATTTCAGTCTGCCTGGACCAAGGCCATCCTGTTTGAGACTTTATTCCTGTTGCTTTTCCTCTTGCAGGTAGTTGGCGAAAAGGAGAGAGCCAGTAGGAAGTGAAGCCACTGGAAGGCCTTATCCCAGTCCAAGGTTCCCACTTTTCTTTCTGACTCCTGGATAATTGCCTGGCCATAACTGGACAGAGACTGTCAGTTTGATTTCCTGCCTTTTCCAATAAATCCTTGCTTTCAGCTGGAGTGTATTCCTGGTGTCATCCCCCTCCTCATTCGTGGATGTGTAAATAAAATTCCTGACTTGCCGAGTCCAATTTTGTTATTGCAGGAAGTGTGGTGCTTTTGTTCCACTGAAACTTCCCAACTCTGCTGAGAGTTTCCGATGTCAAATACAAGTAAGATTCGAGTTTCTTTGCATTGTTACTCCCACAAAACACAGATCATTCTTGGATAGGAGTAGCTGGACCTGTTGAATTTCCACTTCCCTTTAAAATTAGAGCAGAGGAAGCAGATTTAAATTTGTTCCATGAACTTCCACCAACTTGATGACTGTTCCAAAAGTTTGCAGTGTTAGAAATGCCTAAGCTTGTTTTCCAGGCAAGCTGGGATTTAGATGTTATTTCTTCCTTTTATTTGATGTTTTTTCTCTCTCTGATTCTAGTAAGAGAATATATTTTTTTTTTCCAGTTTTCCATCCTAATTGGAGTTTTTGTACATTGTAGGGCACATTTCCAAGGAAATTTACCAAATTCATGTTGGTAAAGCAGGAGCTATTCAGCACCATGCTGCCACTTTTTTCCTTTCAACCCCTTAACAGGTCTCATTCTACCCATACACAGTATTACCAGCAATAACTTGGTGTCGAGTTGTATTTCAGAGGTAGCAATAAAACAAAGTTGACATTTTATTTTGTGCCTCTCTGAACCTCTTTGTTTATTAACAAAGAACTCCAAAACAAAGCAAACAGAAAAACAAAAACCAAAACAAAAGCCCCTACAAACACTGCCCCCCAAGAAAAAACAATGACAGAGAAAACATACCAACATTATTAAATAAAAATTAAATCTTTACCCCTTAGAAAACGAGGCTAATTTAATTTTAATTCATTGTGGTTCTGATGTGTTAGGTAAATGAATTCATATAGTTTAAAAAATAAACAAGTCAACACAAATTAAATAAATACAAAAATAGAAAAATATAAGTAACAAAAATAGAAATATAAAATACAGTTTTAAGGGGTGAGAAAATCTCTAGAAAAGCTAAAGCTTTTACAGTATCCCCTAAATAGGTGGTACTCTCTTAACTGCTGCAGAGCGTTGAAACAAGCCTAGAGAAGCTTCAGTGTGCACCAAAAGCAGCTGCTGCTATAGGAAACCGGTGTTGTTTTAAGACCTCCCCCTCCCAAGTTCCTTGCACTTTGTGTTCACAGAGAAGTCACACGAGTCCTGATATATTTTTCCTTTCTTCAAGGATGATGACAACAAGAAAAGTCAACTCTTTAATTTTTGCTTATCCCTAGCAAGCAAAGCCCGGTGCCCCAGTGTGTCGGTGCAAACAGTGAAATGTCTGCAGCAAGTTCCCTCTGCCCCGCCCTCACCCTCGGGCTGGCAGCAGCTGCAGGTGTGAGCTGTTAGGATAACGAGGGGACAGAGCAGCCGCAGGCGTGAGCTGTAAAGGATAATGAGGGGCAGGTGGCTCCTGCCCGAGCTGCTTACGCGGGGAGCCTCAGCTCACTCTAGCGTGGAGCTGCCGGAGGGAGCAGCTTCTGCGAGGCTCTCTGGAGTGTCTTACGGGATGATGGCGAGCTCGTCTTACAGAGTTTGGGGGAACCCTCGGATATGGAGTATTGCTTCAGGAGATGCCGAGGGACAAACCTTTGTGCCGGGCAGCAGGAGCAGGTGAGCCGGTGTGGATTTGTAGGGGGGACTTTTCTCCTTTTCCCTTTCAATTTTGTCTTCCCAATCCTTCCCTGGCATCCCTAGAAAAAAAAAAAGGGGGTTTTGAGGACAAAAGAGTTTAAATTGAGGAAAGAAACTCCTTTTATTGTCTGTGTTCAAACTGGGGGAATCCCCCTTCACCTGGGATTTTAATAAATAGTGGTACTTCTATGCGGTGCTTTTATTACTTTATTACTTATATGGTGCTTTTATTCAATATTGCATTCTTTGGTGGTACATAGTGTTTTGTTTTATTTTTTGGTATTATTTATTGCCTGTAATTTGGTTTTTGAGCGAAGGTAACTGTATGGATGGGTTTGTTTGTATTTGAGGTAGAATTAATTTAAGTAACTTTTTTTTTTTTTTTTTAAATAGGCTTCTGATACGTGCAATTGGGGTTTTGTTTTTGTTTATTGTATGTAGGGATTCAGATTACCTAGGGCCAGCCTGGCCGGTGGAGGTTTTGTTAGATGCAATTTTAATATTTTTAAAAGTTTTTTTCTGTTTAGTTGTTTTAAGGTGGTTTTCAATAATTTTTTGTGTAGTTTTATTTTGTTTGTAGATGGTGTATGCTAAGGGATACGGTCTATTTATTTGGTGGTAGGTTTCTTAGTTTACATGTCGATCAGATTGTTTTTGAACTGAGTTTTATTGTTGAAATATTTTTTTTTGGTGAGATATTGTATTTTTAAAGGAAATGTTTTCTAAGGTTTACAATGGTGGAAGTGGCTGTAGGGTGAGGTATAGGGGAGGTTATTTATTTAGCGGTGGCTTTTATCATGGTGAGTATGTAGTGTTTGTTTTGGTGGGTTGAGGTAGTGGAATGTAGGTAATTTTTTGTGTTTCCTAATATTTGTAATTGGATTATTGTTTATTATAGTATAGGGGTTAATTTATTTGGCTTGTTTGATTGCAGTATATGTTTTATACTTATGGATCATTTGAAAGGTATTGTTTATAGTTACATTGATTTTTTTGGTTTTGTGTGTATTTATAAGTGGTATTTTTGTTTTGATGGTTTGAGGTTTATGGGTTTCTTGAGTTAGGAATGATTTGTTTTGGTGTTTTTAATTGAAATTTATTTGTGACTTCTTTGTTGTGTAGTTTGATTTGTTTGTTGCTGTCGGGGTTTAGGGTAAATTTGAGAGGAAACCTTTGAATGGGGTTCTTCTGGAAAGTAAACCTAAACAGTCTCTTTCTTTTAAACTGCTTTTGCAAAGAATTTCTTTGGAGAAAAGTGGGAAAACCTATTTGTTTAACAAACAAAGTGGTCGCAAGCATAAAGAATGAATAATATGAAATAATAAAACTTTTTGTTATTTTGAAGCGAGATGGTAACTTCAGAAAGTCTTTGCTGTGGGCTGTAGCTGAGCTCTTTTGGTCTCTTATCAGCTGTTCTGGTGTTGATAAAATGCTCAGGTGCAGGCCCCGTGGGCTGCAGGTGCCAGCTCTCGGCGCTGCTCTGGGTTTTTCAGTCTGCAGCAGGTTTAAACAGTCCTAAGAAAAAGGAAAACAAATAGCGAGGGAACTTCTCTGCCCTAACTAGCTGAAACTAAGAGCAAAGCACATCTTTGTGCTGCAGTCTGTCTGTGCTTGAGCTGAATATACGAGAGAGGGTATTCAGAGGAGTGAAAGTCATTTTCTTAAAACAAACTGCACCCATTTTCTTTCTTGCTTAGCTCTCAAAATCAGTCTTAAAGGTCCAGAACAAGCGACTGGGGATACAAGCGGCATAAACTCACCCTAGGGCATTCTATGTCTTATCCCCATATCATAAACTTACCAAAACAAATTGAATTCTAACTCTAGGAACACATACATTCCACACACTTATGTCTTTATAGAAGCAACATACAGCTGTATACAGACAATGGTAGCGATAGTTAATAAACAGTGATGCTTACAGATGGTTCTTACTTAACAGTTAGATTTTCTGGACGTTCACATCCGTGTTGTTTCATTTTTCTGTGCTGTTCACTATGTGCAACTCGGTTGCAGTCATTTTGCAGTCTAAGGGGAGTCAAGGTTGCAGCTACTGACAGCTTGGACCTGGGAGTAAAGTGCAGCAGTGTTCAGAATTGAAAGTGGCAGAAGCCCACTCCCGGGCACAGAGCTCTGTGCAGGAACGGTGGGTCTCTTCTGTGGGAAGCTAAACTCACCCCTCCAAGTTCCTGATGTCAGTTTGCAGGTGTTTGGCAGTCTAAGGGCAGCCAGGGTTTCAGCTTCTGGCAGCTTGGTTATGGGAGTAATGTGCACTGTTCAGAATTGTAAGTGGCAGAAGCTCACTCCGGGGCACAGACCTCTGTGCAGGAACGGGGACCCCTTTTCTGGGGAAACTAAACACACCTCCCTGGATCCGATTGTCAGTTTTAAGGAGCCATTTGGCAGTCTAAGGGGAGCCAGGCTTCCAGCTACTGACAGCGTGGATCTGGGAGTAATGTGCACTGTTCAGAATTCTAAGTGGCAGAAGCCCACTCCGGGGCACACAGCTCTGTGCAGGAACAGTGGGTCTTTTCTCTGGGAAGCTAAACTCACCCCAGTAGGTTCCTGATGTCAGTTTGCAGGTGGCATTTGGCACTCCAAGGACAGTTAGGGTTCCAGCTTCTGACAGCTTGGTTCTGGCAGTAATGTGCACTGTTTAGAATTCTAAATGGCAGAAGCCCACTCCCGAACACGGAGCTCTGTGCAGGAACGGTGACTGTCTTTCGTGGGAACCTAAACTCCCCCCATCAGGCTCCTGATGTCAGTTTATAGGACAGATTTGGCACCCCAAGGACAATAAGGGTTTCAGCTCCTAGGAGCTTGGATATGGAAGAAGTGCAGCAGTGTTCAGGATTCTAAGTGGCAGAAGCCCACTCTGGGACACAAAGCTCTGTGCAGGAACAGTGGGTCTCTTCTGTGGGAAGCTAAACTCACCCCCCGAAGTTCCTAATGTCAGGTTGTAGGAGACATTTGACACTCCAAGGACAGTTAGTGTTTCAGCTTCTGGCAGCTTGGATCTGGCAGATATCCTGTGCTGGACTTATTTTCAGCTGGCAGAAGCCCACTCCCCGGCACAGAGCTATGTGCAGGAACGGTGGCTGTCTTTCGTGGGAACCTAAACTCCCCCCATCAGGCTCCTGATGTCAGTTTATAGGATAGATTTGGCACTCGCAGGACAGTAAGGGTTCCAGCTTCTGGGAGCTTGGATCTGGCAGATATCCTGTGCTGAATTTTTTTTTAGCAGGCAGTAGCCCTCTCTGGGTCAGAGGGCTCTGTGCAGGAAGCGTCGCCCCTTTTCTGTGGGATCTGGACTCACCGCATCAGGTTCCTAATGTCAGGTTGTAGGAGACATTGGGCACTCCAAGGACAGTTAGGGTTCCAGCTTCTGACAGCTTGGTTCTGGGAGTAATGTGCACTGTTCAGAATTCTAAGTGGCAGAAGCCCACTCCCGGGCACAGAGCTCTGTGCAGGAACAGTGGCTCTCTTCTGTGGGAAGCTAAACTCACCCCTCCAAGTTCCTGATGTCAGGCTGTAGGAGACATTGGGCACTCCAAGGACAGTTAGGGTTCCAGCTTCTGGATGCTTGGATCTGGCAGAAGTCCTGTGCTGAACTTATTTTTATCAGTTAGCAGCCCACTCCGTGGCCGAGAGTTCTGTGCAGGAACTGTGGGTTATTTCTGTGGGAAACTAAACTCACCCCAGCAGGTTCCTGATTTCAGGCTGTAGGAGACATTTGACACTCCAAGGATAGTAAGGGTTCCAGCTTCTGGATGCATGGATCTGGCAGAAGTCCTGTGCTGAACTTATTTTTATCAGTTAGCAGCCCACTCCGTGGCCGAGAGTTCTGTGCAGGAACGGTGGGTCTTTTCTGTGGAAAGCTAAACTCACCCCTCCAAGTTCCTGATGTCATTTTGCAGGGGGTGTTTGGCAGTCTAAGGGGAGCTAGGGTTTCAGCTTCATGGCAGCTTGGTTGTGGGAGTAAGTACACTGTTCAGAATTCTAAGTGGCAGAAGCCCACTCCCGGGCACAGAGCTCTGTGCAGGAACAGTGGCTCTCTTCTGTGGGAAGCTAAACTCACCCCCCGAAGGTCCTAATGTCAGGTCGTAGGAGACATTTGGCACTCGCAGGACAATTAGGGTTCCAGCTTCTGACAGCTTGGTTCTGGGAGTAATGTGCACTCTTCAGAATTCTAAGTGGCAGAAGCCCACTCCGAGGCAGAGAGCTCTGTGCAGGAACTGTGGGTCTTTTCTGTGGGAAACTAAACTCACCCCAGCAGGTTCCTGATGTCAGGCTGTAGGAGACATTTGGCACTCCAAGGACAGTAAGGGTTCCAGCTTCTGGATGCTTGGATCTGGCAGAAGTCCTGTGCTGAACTTATTTTTATCAGTTAGCAGCCCACTCCGTGGCCGAGAGTTCTGTGCAGGAACGGTGGGTCTTTTCTGTGGAAAGCCAAACTCACCCCTCCAAGTTCCTGATGTCAGTTTGCAGGGGGTGTTTGGCAGTCTAAGGGCAGCTAGGGTTTCAGCTTCATGGCAGCTTGGTTGTGGGAGTAAGTACACTGTTCAGAATTCTAAGTGGCAGAAGCCCACTCCCGGGCACAGAGCTCTGTGCAGGAACAGTGGCTCTCTTCTATGGGAAGCTAAACTCACCCCCCGAAGTTCCTAATGTAAGGTCGTAGGAGACATTTGGCACTCGCAAGACAGTTAGGGTTCCAGCTTCTGGGTGCTTGGATATGGGAGAAGTGCAGCAGTGTTCAGAATTCTAAGTGGCAGAAGCCCACTCCCGGGCACAGAGCTCGGTGCAGGAACGGTGGCTGTCTTTCTTGGGAACCTAAACTCCCCCCATCAGGCTCCTGATGTCAGTTTATAGGATAGATTTGGCACTCGCAGGATAGTAAGGGTTCCAGTTTCTGTGAGCTTGGATCTGACAGATATCCTGTGCTGAATTTTTTTTTAGCAGGCAGTAGCCCTCTCTGGGTCAGAGGGCTCTGTGCAGGAAGCGTCGCCCCTTTTCTGTGGGATCTGGACTCACCGCATCAGGTTCCTAATGTCAGGTTGTAGGAGACATTGGGCACTCCAAGGACAGTTAGGGTTCCAGCTTCTGACAGCTTGGATATGGGAGAAGTGCAGCAGTGTTCAGAATTCTAAGTGGCAGAAGCCCATTCCCGGGCACAGAGCTCTGTGCACGAACAGTGGCTCTCTTCTGTGGGAAGCTAAACTCACCCCCTGAAGTTCCTGATGTCAGGCTGTAGGAGACATTTGGCACTCGCAGGACAGTTAGCGTTCCAGCTTCTGGGAGCTTGGCTATGGGAGTAATGTGCACTGTTAAGAATTCTAAGTGGCAGAAGCCCACTCCGAGGCAGAGAGCTCTGTGCAGGAACTGTGGGTCTTTTCTGTGGGAAACTAAACTCATCCCAGCAGGTTCCTGATGTCAGGCTGTAGGAGACATTTGGCACTCCAAGGACAGTAAGGGTTCCAGCTTCTGGATGCTTGGATCTGGCAGAAGTCCTGTGCTGAACTTATTTTTATCAGTTAGCAGCCCACTCCGTGGCAGAGAGTTCTGTGCAGGAACGGTGGGTCTTTTCTGTGGAAAGCTAAACTCACCCCTCCAAGTTCCTGATGTCAGTTTGCAGGGGGTGTTTGGCAGTCTAAGGGCAGCTAGGGTTTCAGCTTCATGGCAGCTTGGTTGTGGGAGTAAGTACACTGTTCAGAATTCTAAGTGGCAGAAGCCCACTCCCGGGCACAGAGCTCTGTGCAGGAACAGTGGCTCTCTTCTGTGGGAAGCTAAACTCACCCCCCGAAGGTCCTAATGTCAGGTCGTAGGAGACATTGGGCACTCCAAGGACAGTTAGAGTTCCAGCTTCTGACAGCTTGGTTCTGGGCGTAATGTGCACTGTTCAGAATTCTAAGTGGCAGAAGCCCACTCCGAGGCAGAGAGCTCTGTGCAGGAACGGTGTGTCTTTTCTGTGGGAAACTAAACTCACCCCAGCAGGTTCCTGATGTCAGGCTGTAGGAGACATTTGGCACTCCAAGGACAGTAAGGGTTCCAGCTTCTGTATGCTTAGATCTGGCAGAAGTCCTGTGCTGAACTTATTTTTATCAGTTAGCAGCCCACTCCGTGGCCGAGAGTTCTGTGCAGGAACGGTGGGTCTTTTCTGTGGAAACCTAAACTCACCCCTCCAAGTTCCTGATGTCAGTTTGCAGGGGATGTTTGGCAGTCTAAGGGCAGCTAGGGTTTCAGCTTCATGGCAGCTTGGTTGTGGGAGTAAGTACACTGTTCAGAATTCTAAGTGGCAGAAGCCCACTCCCGGGCACAGAGCTCTGTGCAGGAACGGTGGGTCTCTTCTGTGGGAAGCTAAACACACCCCCCGAAGTTCCTAATGTCAGGTTGTAGGAGACATTTGGCACTCGCAGGACAGTTAGGGTTCCAGCTTCTGGGAGCTTGGCTATGGGAGAAGTGCAGCAGTGTTCAGAATTGTAAGTGGCAGTAGCCCACTCCCTGGCACAGAGCTCTGTGCAGGAACGGTGGGTCTTTTCTGTGGGAAACTAAACTCACCCCAGCAGGTTCCTGATGTCAGGCTGTAGGAGACATTTGGCACTCCAAGGACAGTAAGGGTTCCAGCTTCTGGATGCTTGGATCTGGCAGAAGTCCTGTGCTGAACTTATTTTTATCAGTTAGCAGCCCACTCCGTGGCCGAGAGTTCTGTGCAGGAACGGTGGGTCTTTTCTGTGGAAAGTTAACTCACCCCTCCAAGTTCCTGATGTCATTTTGCAGGGGGTGTTTGGCAGTCTAAGGGCAGCTAGGGTTTCAGCTCCATGGCAGCTTGGTTGTGGGAGTAAGTACACTGTTCAGAATTCTAAGTGGCAGAAGCCCACTCCCGGGCACAGAGCTCTGTGCAGGAACGGTGGCTCTCTTCTGTGGGAAGCTATACTCACCGACTAAGTTCCTAATGTCAGGTTGTCGGAGACATTGGGCACTCCAAGGACAGTTAGGGTTCCAGCTTCTGACAGCTTGGTTCTGGGAGTAATGTGCATTGTTCAGAATTCTATGTGGCAGAAGCCCACTCCCGGGCACAGAGCTCTGTGCAGGAACTGTGTGTCTTTTCTGTGGGAAACTAAACTCACCCCAGCAGGTTCCTGATGTCAGGCTGTAGGAGACATTTGGCACTCCAAGGACAGTAAGGGTTCCAGCTTCTGGATGCTTGGATCTGGCAGAAGTCCTGTGCTGAACTTATTTTTATCAGTTAGCAGCCCACTCCGTGGCCGAGAGTTCTGTGCAGGAACAGTGGCTCTCTTCTTTAGGAAGCTAAACTCACCCCTCCAAGTTCCTGATGTCAGTTTGCAGGGGGTGTTTGGCAGTCTAAGGGCAGCTAGGGTTTCAGCTTCATGGCAGCTTGGTTGTGGGAGTAAGTACACTGTTCAGAATTCTAAGTGGCAGAAGCCCACTCCGGGGCACAGAGCTCTGTGCAGGAACAGTGGCTCTCTTCTGTGGGAAGCTAAACTCACCCCCCGAAGTTCCTAATGTCAGGTTGTAGGAGACATTTGGCACTCGCAGGATAGTTAGGGTTCCAGCTTCTGGGAGCTTGGCTATGGGAGAAGTGCAGCAGTGTTCAGAATTCTAAGTGGCAGTAGCCCACTCCCTGGCACAGAGCTCTATGCAGGAACGGTGGGTCTTTTCTGTGGGAAACTAAACTCACCCCAGCAGGTTCCTGATGTCAGGCTGTAGGAGACATTTGGCACTCCAAGGACAGTAAGGGTTCCAGCTTCTGGATGCTTGGATCTGGCAGAAGTCCTGTGCTGAACTTATTTTTATCAGTTAGCAGCCCACTCCGTGGCCGAGAGTTCTGTGCAGGAACGGTGGGTCTTTTCTGTGGAAAGCTAAACTCACCCCTCCAAGTTCCTGATGTCAGTTTGCAGGGGGTGTTTGGCAGTCTAAGGGCAGCTAGGGTTTCAGCTTCATGGCAGCTTGGTTGTGGGAGTAAGTACACTGTTCCGAACTCTAAGTGGCAGAAGCCCACTCCCGGGCACAGAGCTCTGTGCAGGAACGGTGGGTCTCTTCTGTGGGAAGCTAAACTCACCCCCCGAAGTTCCTAATGTCAGGTTGTAGGAGACATTGGGCACTCTAAGGACAGTTAGGGTTCCAGCTTCTGGGAGCTTGGCTATGGGAGAAGTGCAGCAGTGTTCAGAATTCTAAGTGGCAGTAGCCCAGTCCCTGGCACAGAGCTCTGTGCAGGAACGGTGGGTCTTTTCTGTGGGAAACTAAACTCACCCCAGCAGGTTCCTGATGTCAGGCTGTAGGAGACATTTGGCACTCCAAGGACAGTAAGGGTTCCAGCTTCTGGATGCTTGGATCTGGCAGAAGTCCTGTGCTGAACTTATTTTTATCAGTTAGCAGCCCACTCCGTGGCCGAGAGTTCTGTGCAGGAACGGTGGGTCTTTTCTGTGGAAAGCTAAACTCACCCCTCCAAGTTCCTGATGTCAGTTTGCAGGGGGTGTTTGGCAGTCTAAGGGCAGCTAGGGTTTCAGCTTCATGGCAGCTTGGTTGTGGGAGTAAGTACACTGTTCAGAATTCTAAGTGGCAGAAGCCCACTCCCGGGCACAGAGCTCTGTGCAGGAACGGTGGCTCTCTTCTGTGGGAAGCTATACTCACCGACTAAGTTCCTAATGTCAGGTTGTAGGAGACATTGGGCACTCGCAGGACAGTTAGGGTTCCAGCTTCTGACAGCTTAGTTCTGGGAGTAATGTGCACTGTTCAGAATTCTAAGTGGCAGAAGCCCACTCCCTGGCACAGAGCTCTGTGCAGGAACTGTGGGTCTTTTCTGTGGGAAACTAAACTCACCCCAGCAGGTTCCTGATGTCAGGCTGTAGGAGACATTTGGCACTCCAAGGACAGTAAGGGTTCCAGCTTCTGGATGCTTGGATCTGGCAGAAGTCCTGTGCTGAACTTATTTTTATCAGTTAGCAGCCCACTCCGTGGCCGAGAGTTCTGTGCAGGAACGGTGGGTCTCTTCTGTGGAAAGTTAACTCACCCCTCCAAGTTCCTGATGTCAGTTTGCAGGGGGTGTTTGGCAGTCTAAGGGCAGCTAGGGTTTCAGCTTCATGGCAGCTTGGTTGTGGGAGTAAGTACACTGTTCAGAATTCTAAGTGGCAGAAGCCCACTCCCGGGCACAGAGCTCTGTGCAGGAACGGTGGCTCTCTTCTGTGGAAAGCTATACTCACCGACTAAGTTCCTAATGTCAGGTTGTCGGAGACATTGGGCACTCCAAGGACAGTTAGGGTTCCAGCTTCTGACAGCTTGGTTCTGGGAGTAATGTGCACTGTTCAGAATTCTAAGTGGCAGAAGCCCAGTCCCTGGCACAGAGCTCTGTGCAGGAACTGTGTGTCTTTTCTGTGGGAAACTAAACTCACCCCAGCAGGTTCCTGATGTCAGGCTGTAGGAGACATTTGGCACTCCAAGGACAGTAAGGGTTCCAGCTTCTGGATGCTTGGATCTGGCAGAAGTCCTGTGCTGAACTTATTTTTATCAGTTAGCAGCCCACTCCGTGGCCGAGAGTTCTGTGCAGGAATGGGGGGTCTTTTCTGTGGAAAGCTAAACTCACCCCTCCAAGTTCCTGATGTCAGTTTGCAGGGGATGTTTGGCAGTCTAAGGGCAGCTAGGGTTTCAGCTTCATGGCAGCTTGGTTGTGGGAGTAAGTACACTGTTCAGAATTCTAAGTGGCAGAAGCCTACTCCGGGGCACAGAGCTCTGTGCAGGAACTGTGGGTCTCTTCTGTGGGAAGCTAAACTCACCCCCCGAAGTTCCTAATGTCAGGTTGTAGGAGACATTGGGCACTCCAAGGACAGTTAAGGTTCCAGCTCCTGGGAGCTTGGCTATGGGAGAAGTGCAGCAGTGTTCAGAATTCTAAGTGGCAGAAGCCCACTCCGGGGCACAGAGCTCTGTGCAGGAACTGTGGGTCTCTTCTGTGGGAAACTAAACTCACCCCAGCAGGTTCCTGATGTCAGGCTGTAGGAGACATTTGGCACTCCAAGGACAGTAAGGGTTCCAGCTTCTGGATGCTTGGATCTGGCAGAAGTCCTGTGCTGAACTTATTTTTATCAGTTAGCAGCCCACTCCGTGGCCGAGAGTTCTGTGTAGGAACGGGGGGGTCTTTTCTGTGGAAAGCTAAACTCACCCCTCCAAGTTCCTGATGTCAGTTTGCAGGGGATGTTTGGCAGTCTAAGGGCAGCTAGGGTTTCAGCTTCATGGCAGCTTGGTTGTGGGAGTAAGTACACTGTTCAGAATTCTAAGTGGCAGAAGCCCACTCCCGGGCACAGAGCTCTGTGCAGGAACGGTGGATCTCTTCTGTGGGAAGCTAAACTCACCCCCCGAAGTTCCTAATGTCAGGTTGTAGGAGACATTGGGCACTCGCAGGACAGTTAAGGTTCCAGCTCCTGGGAGCTTGGCTATGGGAGAAGTGCAGCAGTGTTCAGAATTCTAAGTGGCAGAAGCCCAGTCCCTGGCACAGAGCTCTGTGCAGGAACTGTGTGTCTTTTCTGTGGGAAACTAAACTCACCCCAGCAGGTTCCTGATGTCAGGCTGTAGGAGACATTTGGCACTCCAAGGACAGTAAGGGTTCCAGCTTCTGGATGCTTGGATCTGGCAGAAGTCCTGTGCTGAACTTATTTTTATCAGTTAGCAGCCCACTCCGTGGCCGAGAGTTCTGTGCAGGAATGGGGGGTCTTTTCTGTGGAAAGCTAAACTCACCCCTCCAAGTTCCTGATTTCAGTTTGCAGGGGATGTTTGGCAGTCTAAGGGCAGCTAGGGTTTCAGCTTCATGGCAGCTTGGTTGTGGGAGTAAGTACACTGTTCAGAATTCTAAGTGGCAGAAGCCCACTCCTGGACACAGAGCTCTGTGCAGGAACGGTGGGTCTTTTCTGTGGGAAGCTATACTCACCCCCCGAAGTTCCTAATGTCAGGTTGTAGGAGACATTGGGCACTCCAAGGACAGTTAAGGTTCCAGCTCCTGGGAGCTTGGCTATGGGAGAAGTGCAGCAGTGTTCAGAATTCTAAGTGGCAGAAGCCCACTCCGGGGCACAGAGCTCTGTGCAGGAACGGTGGGTCTTTTCTGTGGGAAACTAAACTCACCCCAGCAGGTTCCTGATGTCAGGCTGTAGGAGACATTTGGCACTCCAAGGACAGTAAGGGTTCCAGCTTCTGGATGCTTGGATCTGGCAGAAGTCCTGTGCTGAACTTATTTTTATCAGTTAGCAGCCCACTCCGTGGCCGAGAGTTCTGTGCAGGAACGGTGGGTCTTTTCTGTGGAAAGCTAAACTCACCCCTCCAAGTTCCTGATGTCAGTTTGCAGGGGGTGTTTGGCAGTCTAAGGGCAGCTAGGGTTTCAGCTTCATGGCAGCTTTGTTGTGGGAGTAAGTACACTGTTCAGAATTCTAAGTGGCAGAAGCCCACTCCCGGGCACAGAGCTCTGTGCAGGAACAGTGGCTCTCTTCTGTGGGAAGCTATACTCACCGACTAAGTTCCTAATGTCAGGTCGTAGGAGACATTGGGCACTCCAAGGACAGTTAGGGTTCCAGCTTCTGGGAGCTTGGTTCTGGGAGTAATGTGCACTGTTCAGAATTCTAAGTGGCAGAAGCCTACTCCGGGGCACAGAGCTCTGTGCAGGAACTGTGGGTCTCTTCCGTGGGAAGCTAAACTCACCCCCCGAAGTTCCTAATATCAGGTCGTAGGAGACATTTGGCACTCGCAGGACAGTTAGGGTTCCAGCTTCTGGGAGCTTGGATATGGGAGAAGTGCGGCAGTGTTCAGAATTCTAAGTGGCAGAAGCCCACTCCCGGGCACAGAGCTCTGTGCAGGAACGGGGGGTCTTTTCTGTGGAAAGCTAAACTCACCCCTCCAAGTTCCTGATGTCAGTTTGCAGGGGGTGTTTGGTAGTCTAAGGGCAGCTAGGGTTTCAGCTTCATGGCAGCTTGGTTGTGGGAGTAAGTACACTGTTCAGAATTCTAAGTGGCAGAAGCCCACTCCCGGGCACAGAGCTCTGTGCAGGAACAGTGGCTCTCTTCTGTGGGAAGCTATACTCACCGACTAAGTTCCTAATGTCAGGTTGTAGGAGACACTGGGCACTCCAAGGACAGTTAGGGTTCCAGCTTCTGACAGCTTGGTTCTGGGAGTAATGTGCACTGTTCAGAATTCTAAGTGGCAGAAGCCCACTCCCTGGCACAGAGCTCTGTGCAGCAACTGTGTGTCTTTTCTGTGGGAAACTAAACTCACCCCAGCAGGTTCCTGATGTCAGGCTGTAGGAGACATTTGGCACTCCAAGGACAGTAAGGGTTCCAGCTTCTGGATGCTTGGATCTGGCAGAAGTCCTGTGCTGAACTTATTTTTATCAGTTAGCAGCCCACTTCGTGGCCGAGAGTTCTGTGCAGGAACGGTGGGTCTTTTCTGTGGAAAGCTAAACTCACCCCTCCAAGTTCCTGATGTCAGTTTGCAGGGGATGTTTGGCAGTCTAAGGGCAGCTAGGGTTTCAGCTTCATGGCAGCTTGGTTGTGGGAGAAAGTACACTGTTCAGAATTCTAAGTGGCAGAAGCCCACTCCCGGGCACAGAGCTCTGTGCAGGAACGGTGGCTCTCTTCTGTGGGAAGCTATACTCACCGACTAAGTTCCTAATGTCAGGTTGTAGGAGATATTGGGCACTCGCAGGACAGTTAGGGTTCCAGCTTCATGGCAGCTTGGCTATGGGAGAAGTGCAGCAGTGTTCAGAATTCTAAGTGGCAGAAGCCCACTCCCAGGCACAGAGCTCTGTGCAGGAACTGTGGGTCTTTTCTGTGGGAAACTAAACTCACCCCAGCAGGTTCCTGATGTCAGGCTGTAGGAGACATTTGGCACTCGCAGGACAGTTAGGGTTCCAGCTTCTGGGAGCTTGGTTCTGCGAGTAATGTGCACTGTTCAGAATTCTAAGTGGCAGAAGCCTACTCCGGGGCACAGAGCTCTGTGCAGGAACTGTGGGTCTTTTCCGTGGGAAGCTAAACTCACCCCCCGAAGTTCCTAATGTCAGGTCGTAGGAGACATTTGGCACTCGCAGGACAGTTAGGGTTCCAGCTTCTGGGAGCTTGGATATGGGAGAAGTGCGGCAGTGTTCAGAATTCTAAGTGGCAGAAGCCCACTCCCGGGCACAGAGCTCTGTGCAGGAACGGGGGGGTCTTTTCTGTGGAAAGCTAAACTCACCCCTCCAAGTTCCTGATGTCAGTTTGCAGGGGGTTTTTGGTAGTCTAAGGGCACCTAGGGTTTCAGCTTCATGGCAGCTTGGTTGTGGGAGTAAGTACACTGTTCAGAATTCTAAGTGGCAGAAGCCCACTCCCGGGCACAGAGCTCTGTGCAGGAACAGTGGCTCTCTTCTGTGGGAAGCTATACTCACCGACTAAGTTCCTAATGTCAGGTTGTAGGAGACATTGGGCACTCCAAGGACAGTTAGGGTTCCAGCTTCTGACAGCTTGGTTCTGGGAGTAATGTGCACTGTTCAGAATTCTAAGTGGCAGTAGCCCACTCCCTGGCACAGAGCTCTGTGCAGGAACTGTGTGTCTTTTCTGTGGGAGAGTAAACTCACCCCAGCAGGTTCCTGATGTCAGGCTGTAGGAGACATTTGGCACTCCAAGGACAGTAAGGGTTCCATCTTCTGGATGCTTGGATCTGGCAGAAGTCCTGTGCTGAACTTATTTTTATCAGTTCGCAGCCCACTCCGTGGCCGAGAGTTCTGTGCAGGAACGGTGGGTCTCTTCTGTGGAAAGTTAACTCACCCCTCCAATTTCCTGATGTCATTTTGCAGGGGGTGTTTGGCAGTCTAAGGGCAGCTAGGGTTTCAGCTTCATGGCAGCTTGGTTGTGGGAGTAAGTACACTGTTCAGAATTCTAAGTGGCAGAAGCCCACTCCCGGGCACAGAGCTCTGTGCAGGTACGGTGGCTCTCTTCTGTGGAAAGCTATACTCACCGACTAAGTTCCTAATGTCAGGTTGTAGGAGACATTGGGCACTCCAAGGACAGTTAGGGTTCCAGCTTCTGGGAGCTTGGATCTGGCAGATATCCTGTGCTGAATTTATTTTTAGCAGGCAGTCGCCCTCTCTTGGTCAGAGGGCTCTGTGCAGGAAGCGTTGCTCCTTTTCTGTGGGAATCTGGATTCACTGCATCAGGTTCCTAATGTCAGGTTGTAGGAGACATTTGGCACTCCAAGGACAGTTAGGTTTCCAGCTTCTTGGAGCTTGGCTATGGGAGAAGTGCAGCAGTGTTCAGAATTCTAAGTGGCAGAAGCCCACTCCGGGGCACAGAGCTCTGTGCAGGAACGGTGTGTCTTTTCTGTGGGAAACTAAACTCACCCCAGCAGGTTCCTGATGTCAGGCTGTAGGAGACATTTGGCACTCCAAGGACAGTAAGGGTTCCAGCTTCTGGATGCTTGGATCTGGCAGAAGTCCTGTGCTGAACTTATTTTTATCAGTTAGCAGCCCACTCCGTGGCCGAGAGTTCTGTGCAGGAACGGGGGGTCTTTTCTGTGGAAAGCTAAACTCACCCTTCCAAGTTCCTGATGTCAGTTTGCAGGGGATGTTTGGCAGTCTAAGGGCAGCTAGGGTTTCAGCTTCATGGCAGCTTGGTTGTGGGAGTAAGTACACTGTTCAGAATTCTAAGTGGCAGAAGCCCACTCCCGGGCACAGAGCTCTGTGCAGGAACGGTGGCTCTCTTCTGTGGGAAGCTATACTCACCGACTAAGTTCCTAATGTCAGGTTGTAGGAGACATTGGGCACTCCAAGGACAGTTAGGGTTCCAGCTTCTGGGAGCTTGGCTATGGGAGTAATGTGCACTGTTCAGAATTCTAAGTGGCAGTAGCCCACTCTGGGGCCCAGAGCTCTGTGCAGGAACTGTGGGTCTTTTCTGTGGGAGAGTAAACTCACCCCAGCAGGTTCCTGATGTCAGGCTGTAGGAGACATTTGGCACTCCAAGGACAGTAAGGGTTCCAGCTTCTGGATGCTTGGATCTGGCAGAAGTCCTGTGCTGAACTTATTTTTATCAGTTAGCAGCCCACTCCGTGGCCGAGAGTTCTGTGCAGGAACGGTGGGTCTCTTCTGTGGAAAGTTAACTCACCCCTCCAATTTCCTGATGTCATTTTGCAGGGGGTGTTTGGCAGTCTAAGGGCAGCTAGGGTTTCAGCTCCATGGCAGCTTGGTTGTGGGAGTAAGTACACTGTTCAGAATTCTAAGTGGCAGAAGCCCACTCCGGGGCACAGAGCTCTGTGCAGGAACAGTGGCTCTCTTCTGTGGGAAGCTAAACTCACCCCCCGAAGTTCCTAATGTCAGGTTGTAGGAGACATTTGGCACTCGCAGGACAGTTAGGGTTCCAGCTTCTGGGAGCTTGGCTATGGGAGAAGTGCAGCAGTGTTCAGAATTCTAAGTGGCAGAAGCCCACTCCGGGGCACAGAGCTCTGTGCAGGAACGGTGGGTCTTTTCTGTGGGAAACTAAACTCACCCCAGCAGGTTCCTGATGTCAGGCTGTAGGAGACATTTGGCACTCGCAGGACAGTTAGGGTTCCAGCTTCTGGGAGCTTGGTTCTGCGAGTAATGTGCACTGTTCAGAATTCTAAGTGGCAGAAGCCTACTCCGGGGCACAGAGCTCTGTGCAGGAACTGTGGGTCTTTTCCGTGGGAAGCTAAACTCACCCCCCGAAGTTCCTAATGTCAGGTCGTAGGAGACATTTGCACTCGCAGGACAGTTTGGGTTCCAGCTTCTGGGAGCTTGGATATGGGAGAAGTGCGGCAGTGTTCAGAATTCTAAGTGGCAGAAGCCCACTCCCGGGCACAGAGCTCTGTGCAGGAACGGGGGGTCTTTTCTGTGGAAAGCTAAACTCACCCCTCCAAGTTCCTGATGTCAGTTTGCAGGGGGTGTTTGGCAGTCTAAGGGCAGCTAGGGTTTCAGCTTCATGGCAGCTTGGTTGTGGGAGTAAGTACACTGTTCAGAATTCTAAGTGGCAGAAGCCCACTCCCGGGCACAGAGCTCTGTGCAGGAACGGTGGCTCTCTTCTGTGGGAAGCTATACTCACCGACTAAGTTCCTAATGTCAGGTTGTCGGAGACATTGGGCACTCCAAGGACAGTTAGGGTTCCAGCTTCTGACAGCTTGGTTCTGGGAGTAATGTGCACTGTTCAGAATTCTAAGTGGCAGAAGCCCAGTCCCTGGCACAGAGCTCTGTGCAGGAACTGTGGGTCTTTTCTGTGGGAAACTAAACTCACCCCAGCAGGTTCCTGATGTCAGGCTGTAGGAGACATTTGGCACTCCAAGGACAGTAAGGGTTCCAGCTTCTGGATGCTTGGATCTGGCAGAAGTCCTGTGCTGAACTTATTTTTATCAGTTAGCAGCCCACTCCGTGGCCGAGAGTTCTGTGCAGGAATGGGGGGTCTTTTCTGTGGAAAGCTCAACTCACCCCTCCAAGTTCCTGATTTCAGTTTGCAGGGGATGTTTGGCAGTCTAAGGGCAGCTAGGGTTTCAGCTTCATGGCAGCTTGGTTGTGGGAGTAAGTACACTGTTCAGAATTCTAAGTGGCAGAAGCCTACTCCGGGGCACAGAGCTCTGTGCAGGAACTGTGGGTCTCTTCTGTGGGAAGCTATACTCACCGACTAAGTTCCTAATGTCAGGTTGTAGGAGACATTGGGCACTCCAAGGACAGTTAGGGTTCCAGCTTCTGTGAGCTTGGATCTGGCAGAAGTCCTGTGCTGAACTTATTTTTATCAGTTAGCAGCCCACTCCGTGGCCGAGAGTTCTGTGCAGGAACGGTGGGTCTTTTCTGTGGAAAGCTAAACTCACCCCTCCAAGTTCCTGATGTCAGTTTGCAGGGGGTGTTTGGCAGTCTAAGGGCAGCTAGGGTTTCAGCTTCATGGCAGCTTGGTTGTGGGAGTAAGTACACTGTTCAGAATTCTAAGTGGCAGAAGCCCACTCCCGGGCACAGAGCTCTGTGCAGGAACAGTGGCTCTCTTCTGTGGGAAGCTAAACTCACCCCCCGAAGTTCCTAATGTCAGGTTGTAGGAGACATTTGGCACTCGCAGGATAGTTAGGGTTCCAGCTTCTGGGAGCTTGGCTATGGGAGAAGTGCAGCAGTGTTCAGAATTCTAAGTGGCAGAAGCCCACTCCGGGGCACAGAGCTCTGTGCAGGAACTGTGGGTCTTTTCTGTGGGAAACTAAACTCACCCCAGCAGGTTCCTGATGTCAGGCTGTAGGAGACATTTGGCACTCCAAGGACAGTAAGGGTTCCAGCTTCTGGATGCTTAGATCTGGCAGAAGTCCTGTGCTGAACTTATTTTTATCAGTTAGCAGCCCACTCCGTGGCCGAGAGTTCTGTGCAGGAACGGTGGGTCTTTTCTGTGGAAACCTAAACTCACCCCTCCAAGTTCCTGATGTCAGTTTGCAGGGGATGTTTGGCAGTCTAAGGGCAGCTAGGGTTTCAGCTTCATGGCAGCTTGGTTGTGGGAGTAAGTACACTGTTCAGAATTCTAAGTGGCAGAAGCCCACTCCCGGGCACAGAGCTCTGTGCAGGAACGGTGGGTCTCTTCTGTGGGAAGCTAAACTCACCCCCCGAAGTTCCTAATGTCAGGTTGTAGGAGACATTTGGCACTCGCAGGACAGTTAGGGTTCCAGCTTCTGGGAGCTTGGCTATGGGAGAAGTGCAGCAGTGTTCAGAATTCTAAGTGGCAGTAGCCCACTCCCTGGCACAGAGCTCTGTGCAGGAACGGTGGCTCTCTTCTGTGGGAAGCTATACTCACCGACTAAGTTCCTAATGTCAGGTTGTCGGAGACATTGGGCACTCTAAGGACAGTTAGGGTTCCAGCTTCTGACAGCTTGGTTCTGGGAGTAATGTGCACTGTTCAGAATTCTAAGTGGCAGAAGCCCACTCCCGGACACAGAGCTCTGTGCAGGAACTGTGGGTCTTTTCTGTGGGAAACTAAACTCACCCCAGCAGGTTCCTGATGTCAGGCTGTAGGAGACATTTGGCACTCCAAGGACAGTAAGGGTTCCAGCTTCTGGATGCTTGGATCTGGCAGAAGTCCTGTGCTGAACTTATTTTTATCAGTTAGCAGCCCACTCCGTGGCCGAGAGTTCTGTGCAGGAACGGTGGGTCTCTTCTGTGGAAAGTTAACTCACCCCTCCAAGTTCCTGATGTCATTTTGCAGGGGGTGTTTGGCAGTCTAAGGGCAGCTAGGGTTTCAGCTCCATGGCAGCTTGGTTGTGGGAGTAAGTACACTGTTCAGAATTCTAAGTGGCAGAAGCCCACTCCCGGGCACAGAGCTCTGTGCAGGAACGGTGGATCTCTTCTGTGGGAAGCTAAACTCACCCCCCGAAGTTCCTAATGTCAGGTTGTAGGAGACATTGGGCACTCCAAGGACAGTTAAGGTTCCAGCTCCTGGGAGCTTGGCTATGGGAGAAGTGCAGCAGTGTTCAGAATTCTAAGTGGCAGAAGCCCACTCCGGGGCACAGAGCTCTGTGCAGGAACTGTGGGTCTTTTCTGTGGGAAACTAAACTCACCCCAGCAGGTTCCTGATGTCAGGCTGTAGGAGACATTTGGCACTCCAAGGGCAGTAAGGGTTCCAGCTTCTGGATGCTTGGATCTGGCAGAAGTCCTGTGCTGAACGTATTTTTATCAGTTAGAAGCCCACTTCGTGGCCGAGAGTTCTGTGCAGGAACAGTGGCTCTCTTCTGTGGGAAGCTAAACTCACCCCCCGAAGTTCCTAATGTCAGGTTGTAGGAGACATTTGGCACTCGCAGGATAGTTAGGGTTCCAGCTTCTGGGAGCTTGGCTATGGGAGAAGTGCAGCAGTGTTCAGAATTCTAAGTGGCAGAAGCCCACTCCGGGGCACAGAGCTCTGTGCAGGAACTGTGGGTCTTTTCTGTGGGAAACTAAACTCACCCCAGCAGGTTCCTGATGTCAGGCTGTAGGAGACATTTGGCACTCCAAGGACAGTAAGGGTTCCAGCTTCTGGATGCTTAGATCTGGCAGAAGTCCTGTGCTGAACTTATTTTTATCAGTTAGCAGCCCACTCCGTGGCCGAGAGTTCTGTGCAGGAACGGTGGGTCTTTTCTGTGGAAACCTAAACTCACCCCTCCAAGTTCCTGATGTCAGTTTGCAGGGGATGTTTGGCAGTCTAAGGGCAGCTAGGGTTTCAGCTTCATGGCAGCTTGGTTGTGGGAGTAAGTACACTGTTCAGAATTCTAAGTGGCAGAAGCCCACTCCCGGGCACAGAGCTCTGTGCAGGAACGGTGGGTCTCTTCTGTGGGAAGCTAAACTCACCCCCCGAAGTTCCTAATGTCAGGTTGTAGGAGACATTTGGCACTCGCAGGACAGTTAGGGTTCCAGCTTCTGGGAGCTTGGCTATGGGAGAAGTGCAGCAGTGTTCAGAATTCTAAGTGGCAGTAGCCCACTCCCTGGCACAGAGCTCTGTGCAGGAACGGTGGCTCTCTTCTGTGGGAAGCTATACTCACCGACTAAGTTCCTAATGTCAGGTTGTCGGAGACATTGGGCACTCTAAGGACAGTTAGGGTTCCAGCTTCTGACAGCTTGGTTCTGGGAGTAATGTGCACTGTTCAGAATTCTAAGTGGCAGAAGCCCACTCCCGGACACAGAGCTCTGTGCAGGAACTGTGGGTCTTTTCTGTGGGAAACTAAACTCACCCCAGCAGGTTCCTGATGTCAGGCTGTAGGAGACATTTGGCACTCCAAGGACAGTAAGGGTTCCAGCTTCTGGATGCTTGGATCTGGCAGAAGTCCTGTGCTGAACTTATTTTTATCAGTTAGCAGCCCACTCCGTGGCCGAGAGTTCTGTGCAGGAACGGTGGGTCTCTTCTGTGGAAAGTTAACTCACCCCTCCAAGTTCCTGATGTCATTTTGCAGGGGGTGTTTGGCAGTCTAAGGGCAGCTAGGGTTTCAGCTCCATGGCAGCTTGGTTGTGGGAGTAAGTACACTGTTCAGAATTCTAAGTGGCAGAAGCCCACTCCCGGGCACAGAGCTCTGTGCAGGAACGGTGGATCTCTTCTGTGGGAAGCTAAACTCACCCCCCGAAGTTCCTAATGTCAGGTTGTAGGAGACATTGGGCACTCCAAGGACAGTTAAGGTTCCAGCTCCTGGGAGCTTGGCTATGGGAGAAGTGCAGCAGTGTTCAGAATTCTAAGTGGCAGAAGCCCACTCCGGGGCACAGAGCTCTGTGCAGGAACGGTGGGTCTTTTCTGTGGGAAACTAAACTCACCCCAGCAGGTTCCTGATGTCAGGCTGTAGGAGACATTTGGCACTCCAAGGACAGTAAGGGTTCCAGCTTCTGGATGCTTGGATCTGGCAGAAGTCCTGTGCTGAACTTATTTTTATCAGTTAGCAGCCCACTCCGTGGCCGAGAGTTCTGTGCAGGAACGGTGGGTCTTTTCTGTGGAAAGCTAAACTCACCCCTCCAAGTTCCTGATGTCAGTTTGCAGGGGGTGTTTGGCAGTCTAAGGGCAGCTAGGGTTTCAGCTTCATGGCAGCTTGGTTGTGGGAGTAAGTACACTGTTCCGAACTCTAAGTGGCAGAAGCCCACTCCCGGGCACAGAGCTCTGTGCAGGAACGGTGGGTCTCTTCTGTGGGAAGCTAAACTCACCCCCCGAAGTTCCTAATGTCAGGTTGTAGGAGACATTTGGCACTCGCAGGACAGTTAGGGTTCCAGCTTCTGGGAGCTTGGCTATGGGAGAAGTGCAGCAGTGTTCAGAATTCTAAGTGGCAGTAGCCCAGTCCCTGGCACAGAGCTCTGTGCAGGAACGGTGGGTCTTTTCTGTGGGAAACTAAACTCACCCCAGCAGGTTCCTGATGTCAGGCTGTAGGAGACATTTGGCACTCCAAGGACAGTAAGGGTTCCAGCTTCTGGATGCTTGGATCTGGCAGAAGTCCTGTGCTGAACTTATTTTTATCAGTTAGCAGCCCACTCCGTGGCCGAGAGTTCTGTGCAGGAACGGTGGGTCTTTTCTGTGGAAAGCTAAACTCACCCCTCCAAGTTCCTGATGTCAGTTTGCAGGGGGTGTTTGGCAGTCTAAGGGCAGCTAGGGTTTCAGCTTCATGGCAGCTTGGTTGTGGGAGTAAGTACACTGTTCAGAATTCTAAGTGGCAGAAGCCCACTCCCGGGCACAGAGCTCTGTGCAGGAACGGTGGCTCTCTTCTGTGGGAAGCTATACTCACCGACTAAGTTCCTAATGTCAGGTTGTAGGAGACATTGGGCACTCGCAGGACAGTTAGGGTTCCAGCTTCTGACAGCTTAGTTCTGGGAGTAATGTGCACTGTTCAGAATTCTATGTGGCAGAAGCCCACTCCCTGGCACAGAGCTCTGTGCAGGAACTGTGGGTCTTTTCTGTGGGAAACTAAACTCACCCCAGCAGGTTCCTGATGTCAGGCTGTAGGAGACATTTGGCACTCCAAGGACAGTAAGGGTTCCAGCTTCTGGATGCTTGGATCTGGCAGAAGTCCTGTGCTGAACTTATTTTTATCAGTTAGCAGCCCACTCCGTGGCCGAGAGTTCTGTGCAGGAACGGTGGGTCTCTTCTGTGGAAAGTTAACTCACCCCTCCAAGTTCCTGATGTCATTTTGCAGGGGGTGTTTGGCAGTCTAAGGGCAGCTAGGGTTTCAGCTCCATGGCAGCTTGGTTGTGGGAGTAAGTACACTGTTCAGAATTCTAAGTGGCAGAAGCCCACTCCCGGGCACAGAGCTCTGTGCAGGAACGGTGGCTCTCTTCTGTGGAAAGCTATACTCACCGACTAAGTTCCTAATGTCAGGTTGTCGGAGACATTGGGCACTCCAAGGACAGTTAGGGTTCCAGCTTCTGACAGCTTGGTTCTGGGAGTAATGTGCACTGTTCAGAATTCTAAGTGGCAGAAGCCCAGTCCCTGGCACAGAGCTCTGTGCAGGAACTGTGTGTCTTTTCTGTGGGAAACTAAACTCACCCCAGCAGGTTCCTGATGTCAGGCTGTAGGAGACATTTGGCACTCCAAGGACAGTAAGGGTTCCAGCTTCTGGATGCTTGGATCTGGCAGAAGTCCTGTGCTGAACTTATTTTTATCAGTTAGCAGCCCACTCCGTGGCCGAGAGTTCTGTGCAGGAATGGGGGGTCTTTTCTGTGGAAAGCTAAACTCACCCCTCCAAGTTCCTGATTTCAGTTTGCAGGGGATGTTTGGCAGTCTAAGGGCAGCTAGGGTTTCAGCTTCATGGCAGCTTGGTTGTGGGAGTAAGTACACTGTTCAGAATTCTAAGTGGCAGAAGCCTACTCCGGGGCACAGAGCTCTGTGCAGGAACTGTGGGTCTCTTCTGTGGGAAGCTAAACTCACCCCCCGAAGTTCCTAATGTCAGGTTGTAGGAGACATTGGTCACTCCAAGGACAGTTAAGGTTCCAGCTCCTGGGAGCTTGGCTATGGGAGAAGTGCAGCAGTGTTCAGAATTCTAAGTGGCAGAAGCCCACTCCGGGGCACAGAGCTCTGTGCAGGAACTGTGGGTCTCTTCTGTGGGAAACTAAACTCACCCCAGCAGGTTCCTGATGTCAGGCTGTAGGAGACATTTGGCACTCCAAGGACAGTAAGGGTTCCAGCTTCTGGATGCTTGGATCTGGCAGAAGTCCTGTGCTGAACTTATTTTTATCAGTTAGCAGCCCACTCCGTGGCCGAGAGTTCTGTGTAGGAACGGGGGGGTCTTTTCTGTGGAAAGCTAAACTCACCCCTCCAAGTTCCTGATGTCAGTTTGCAGGGGATGTTTGGCAGTCTAAGGGCAGCTAGGGTTTCAGCTTCATGGCAGCTTGGTTGTGGGAGTAAGTACACTGTTCAGAATTCTAAGTGGCAGAAGCCCACTCCCGGGCACAGAGCTCTGTGCAGGAACGGTGGATCTCTTCTGTGGGAAGCTAAACTCACCCCCCGAAGTTCCTAATGTCAGGTTGTAGGAGACATTGGGCACTCGCAGGACAGTTAAGGTTCCAGCTCCTGGGAGCTTGGCTATGGGAGAAGTGCAGCAGTGTTCAGAATTCTAAGTGGCAGAAGCCCACTCCGGGGCACAGAGCTCTGTGCAGGAACGGTGGGTCTTTTCTGTGGGAAACTAAACTCACCCCAGCAGGTTCCTGATGTCAGGCTGTAGGAGACATTTGGCACTCCAAGGACAGTAAGGGTTCCAGCTTCTGGATGCTTGGATCTGGCAGAAGTCCTGTGCTGAACTTATTTTTATCAGTTAGCAGCCCACTCCGTGGCCGAGAGTTCTGTGCAGGAACGGTGGGTCTTTTCTGTGGAAAGCTAAACTCACCCCTCCAAGTTCCTGATGTCAGTTTGCAGGGGGTGTTTGGCAGTCTAAGGGCAGCTAGGGTTTCAGCTTCATGGCAGCTTGGTTGTGGGAGTAAGTACACTGTTCCGAACTCTAAGTGGCAGAAGCCCACTCCCGGGCACAGAGCTCTGTGCAGGAACGGTGGGTCTCTTCTGTGGGAAGCTAAACTCACCCCCCGAAGTTCCTAATGTCAGGTTGTAGGAGACATTTGGCACTCGCAGGACAGTTAGGGTTCCAGCTTCTGGGAGCTTGGCTATGGGAGAAGTGCAGCAGTGCTCAGAATTCTAAGTGGCAGTAGCCCAGTCCCTGGCACAGAGCTCTGTGCAGGAACGGTGGGTCTTTTCTGTGGGAAACTAAACTCACCCCAGCAGGTTCCTGATGTCAGGCTGTAGGAGACATTTGGCACTCCAAGGACAGTAAGGGTTCCAGCTTCTGGATGCTTGGATCTGGCAGAAGTCCTGTGCTGAACTTATTTTTATCAGTTAGCAGCCCACTCTGTGGCCGAGAGTTCTGTGCAGGAACGGTGGGTCTTTTCTGTGGAAAGCTAAACTCACCCCTCCAAGTTCCTGATGTCAGTTTGCAGGGGGTGTTTGGCAGTCTAAGGGCAGCTAGGGTTTCAGCTTCATGGCAGCTTGGTTGTGGGAGTAAGTACACTGTTCAGAATTCTAAGTGGCAGAAGCCCACTCCCGGGCACAGAGCTCTGTGCAGGAACGGTGGCTCTCTTCTGTGGGAAGCTATACTCACCGACTAAGTTCCTAATGTCACGTTGTAGGAGACATTGGGCACTCCAAGGACAGTTAGGGTTCCAGCTTCTGACAGCTTAGTTCTGGGAGTAATGTGCACTGTTCAGAATTCTAAGTGGCAGAAGCCCAGTCCCTGGTACAGAGCTCTGTGCAGGAACTGTGGGTCTTTTCTGTGGGAAACTAAACTCACCCCAGCAGGTTCCTGATGTCAGGCTGTAGGAGACATTTGGCACTCCAAGGACAGTAAGGGTTCCAGCTTCTGGATGCTTGGATCTGGCAGAAGTCCTGTGCTGAACTTATTTTTATCAGTTAGCAGCCCACTCCGTGGCCGAGAGTTCTGTGCAGGAACGGTGGGTCTCTTCTGTGGAAAGTTAACTCACCCCTCCAAGTTCCTGATGTCATTTTGCAGGGGGTGTTTGGCAGTCTAAGGGCAGCTAGGGTTTCAGCTCCATGGCAGCTTGGTTGTGGGAGTAAGTACACTGTTCAGAATTCTAAGTGGCAGAAGCCCACTCCCGGGCACAGAGCTCTGTGCAGGAACGGTGGCTCTCTTCTGTGGAAAGCTATACTCACCGACTAAGTTCCTAATGTCAGGTTGTAGGAGACATTGGGCACTCCAAGGACAGTTAGGGTTCCAGCTTCTGACAGCTTGGTTCTGGGAGTAATGTGCACTGTTCAGAATTCTAAGTGGCAGAAGCCCAGTCCCTGGCACAGAGCTCTGTGCAGGAACTGTGTGTCTTTTCTGTGGGAGAGTAAACTCACCCCAGCAGGTTCCTGATGTCAGGCTGTAGGAGACATTTGGCACTCCAAGGACAGTAAGGGTTCCAGCTTCTGGATGCTTGGATCTGGCAGAAGTCCTGTGCTGAACTTATTTTTATCAGTTAGCAGCCCACTCCGTGGCCGAGAGTTCTGTGCAGGAATGGGGGGTCTTTTCTGTGGAAAGCTAAACTCACCCCTCCAAGTTCCTGATTTCAGTTTGCAGGGGATGTTTGGCAGTCTAAGGGCAGCTAGGGTTTCAGCTTCATGGCAGCTTGGTTGTGGGAGTAAGTACACTGTTCAGAATTCTAAGTGGCAGAAGCCCACTCCTGGACACAGAGCTCTGTGCAGGAACGGTGGGTCTTTTCTGTGGGAAGCTATACTCACCCCCCGAAGTTCCTAATGTCAGGTTGTAGGAGACATTGGGCACTCCAAGGACAGTTAAGGTTCCAGCTCCTGGGAGCTTGGCTATGGGAGAAGTGCAGCAGTGTTCAGAATTCTAAGTGGCAGAAGCCCACTCCGGGGCACAGAGCTCTGTGCAGGAACTGTGGGTCTCTTCCGTGGGAAGCTAAAGTCACCCCCCGAAGTTCCTAATGTCAGGTCGTAGGAGACATTTGGCACTCGCAGGACAGTTAGGGTTTCAGCTTCTGGGAGCTTGGATATGGGAGAAGTGCGGCAGTGTTCAGAATTCTAAGTGGCAGAAGCCCACTCCCGGGCACAGAGCTCTGTGCAGGAACGGGGGGTCTTTTCTGTGGAAAGCTAAACTCACCCCTCCAAGTTCCTGATGTCAGTTTGCAGGGGGTGTTTGGTAGTCTAAGGGCAGCTAGGGTTTCAGCTTCATGGCAGCTTGGTTGTGGGAGTAAGTACACTGTTCAGAATTCTAAGTGGCAGAAGCCCACTCCCGGGCACAGAGCTCTGTGCAGGAACAGTGGCTCTCTTCTGTGGGAAGCTATACTCACCGACTAAGTTCCTAATGTCAGGTTGTAGGAGACACTGGGCACTCCAAGGACAGTTAGGGTTCCAGCTTCTGACAGCTTGGTTCTGGGAGTAATGTGCACTGTTCAGAATTCTAAGTGGCAGAAGCCCACTCCCTGGCACAGAGCTCTGTGCAGCAACTGTGTGTCTTTTCTGTGGGAAACTAAACTCACCCCAGCAGGTTCCTGATGTCAGGCTGTAGGAGACATTTGGCACTCCAAGGACAGTAAGGGTTCCAGCTTCTGGATGCTTGGATCTGGCAGAAGTCCTGTGCTGAACTTATTTTTATCAGTTAGCAGCCCACTTCGTGGCCGAGAGCTCTGTGCAGGAACTGTGGGTCTTTTCTGTGGGAAACTAAACTCACCCCAGCAGGTTCCTGATGTCAGGCTGTAGGAGACATTTGGCACTCGCAGGACAGTTAGGGTTCCAGCTTCTGGGAGCTTGGTTCTGCGAGTAATGTGCACTGTTCAGAATTCTAAGTGGCAGAAGCCTACTCCGGGGCACAGAGCTCTGTGCAGGAACTGTGGGTCTTTTCCGTGGGAAGCTAAACTCACCCCCCGAAGTTCCTAATGTCAGGTCGTAGGAGACATTTGGCACTCGCAGGACAGTTAGGGTTCCAGCTTCTGGGAGCTTGGATATGGGAGAAGTGCGGCAGTGTTCAGAATTCTAAGTGGCAGAAGCCCACTCCCGGGCACAGAGCTCTGTGCAGGAACGGGGGGGTCTTTTCTGTGGAAAGCTAAACTCACCCCTCCAAGTTCCTGATGTCAGTTTGCAGGGGGTTTTTGGTAGTCTAAGGGCAGCTAGGGTTTCAGCTTCATGGCAGCTTGGTTGTGGGAGTAAGTACACTGTTCAGAATTCTAAGTGGCAGAAGCCCACTCCCGGGCACAGAGCTCTGTGCGGGAACAGTGGCTCTCTTCTGTGGGAAGCTATACTCACCGACTAAGTTCCTAATGTCAGGTTGTAGGAGACATTGGGCACTCCAAGGACAGTTAGGGTTCCAGCTTCTGGATGCTTGGATCTGGCAGAAGTCCTGTGCTGAACTTATTTTTATCAGTTAGCAGCCCACTCCGTGGCCGAGAGTTCTGTGCAGGAACGGGGGGTCTTTTCTGTGGAAAGCTAAACTCACCCTTCCAAGTTCCTGATGTCAGTTTGCAGGGGATGTTTGGCAGTCTAAGGGCAGCTAGGGTTTCAGCTTCATGGCAGCTTGGTTGTGGGAGTAAGTACACTGTTCAGAATTCTAAGTGGCAGAAGCCCACTCCCGGGCACAGAGCTCTGTGCAGGAACGGGGGGGTCTTTTCTGTGGAAAGCTAAACTCACCCCTCCAAGTTCCTGATGTCAGTTTGCAGGGGGTTTTTGGTAGTCTAAGGGCAGCTAGGGTTTCAGCTTCTGACAGCTTGGTTCTGGGAGTAATGTGCACTGTTCAGAATTCTAAGTGGCAGTAGCCCACTCCCTGGCACAGAGCTCTGTGCAGGAACTGTGTGTCTTTTCTGTGGGAAACTAAACTCACCCCAGCAGGTTCCTGATGTCAGGCTGTAGGAGACATTTGGCACTCCAAGGACAGTAAGGGTTCCATCTTCTGGATGCTTGGATCTGGCAGAAGTCCTGTGCTGAACTTATTTTTATCAGTTCGCAGCCCACTCCGTGGCCGAGAGTTCTGTGCAGGAACGGTGGGTCTCTTCTGTGGAAAGTTAACTCACCCCTCCAATTTCCTGATGTCATTTTGCAGGGGGTGTTTGGCAGTCTAAGGGCAGCTAGGGTTTCAGCTTCATGGCAGCTTGGTTGTGGGAGTAAGTACACTGTTCAGAATTCTAAGTGGCAGAAGCCCACTCCCGGGCACAGAGCTCTGTGCAGGTACGGTGGCTCTCTTCTGTGGAAAGCTATACTCACCGACTAAGTTCCTAATGTCAGGTTGTAGGAGACATTGGGCACTCCAAGGACAGTTAGGGTTCCAGCTTCTGGGAGCTTGGATCTGGCAGATATCCTGTGCTGAATTTATTTTTAGCAGGCAGTCGCCCTCTCTTGGTCAGAGGGCTCTGTGCAGGAAGCGTTGCTCCTTTTCTGTGGGAATCTGGATTCACTGCATCAGGTTCCTAATGTCAGGTTGTAGGAGACATTTGGCACTCCAAGGACAGTTAGGTTTCCAGCTTCTTGGAGCTTGGCTATGGGAGAAGTGCAGCAGTGTTCAGAATTCTAAGTGGCAGAAGCCCACTCCGGGGCACAGAGCTCTGTGCAGGAACGGTGTGTCTTTTCTGTGGGAAACTAAACTCACCCCAGCAGGTTCCTGATGTCAGGCTGTAGGAGACATTTGGCACTCCAAGGACAGTAAGGGTTCCAGCTTCTGGATGCTTGGATCTGGCAGAAGTCCTGTGCTGAACTTATTTTTATCAGTTAGCAGCCCACTCCGTGGCCGAGAGTTCTGTGCAGGAACGGGGGGTCTTTTCTGTGGAAAGCTAAACTCACCCTTCCAAGTTCCTGATGTCAGTTTGCAGGGGATGTTTGGCAGTCTAAGGGCAGCTAGGGTTTCAGCTTCATGGCAGCTTGGTTGTGGGAGTAAGTACACTGTTCAGAATTCTAAGTGGCAGAAGCCCACTCCCGGGCACAGAGCTCTGTGCAGGAACGGTGGCTCTCTTCTGTGGGAAGCTATACTCACCGACTAAGTTCCTAATGTCAGGTTGTAGGAGACATTGGGCACTCCAAGGACAGTTAGGGTTCCAGCTTCTGACAGCTTGGCTATGGGAGTAATGTGCACTGTTCAGAATTCTAAGTGGCAGTAGCCCACTCCCTGGCACAGAGCTCTGTGCAGGAACTGTGGGTCTTTTCTGTGGGAGAGTAAACTCACCCCAGCAGGTTCCTGATGTCAGGCTGTAGGAGACATTTGGCACTCCAAGGACAGTAAGGGTTCCAGCTTCTGGATGCTTGGATCTGGCAGAAGTCCTGTGCTGAACTTATTTTTATCAGTTAGCAGCCCACTCCGTGGCCGAGAGTTCTGTGCAGGAACGGTGGGTCTCTTCTGTGGAAAGTTAACTCACCCCTCCAATTTCCTGATGTCATTTTGCAGGGGGTGTTTGGCAGTCTAAGGGCAGCTAGGGTTTCAGCTCCATGGCAGCTTGGTTGTGGGAGTAAGTACACTGTTCAGAATTCTAAGTGGCAGAAGCCCACTCCGGGGCACAGAGCTCTGTGCCGGAACGGTGGCTCTCTTCTGTGGGAAGCTAAACTCACCCCCCGAAGTTCCTAATGTCAGGTTGTAGGAGACATTTGGCACTCGCAGGACAGTTAGGGTTCCAGCTTCTGGGAGCTTGGCTATGGGAGAAGTGCAGCAGTGTTCAGAATTCTAAGTGGCAGAAGCCCACTCCGGGGCACAGAGCTCTGTGCAGGAACGGTGGGTCTTTTCTGTGGGAAACTAAACTCACCCCAGCAGGTTCCTGATGTCAGGCTGTAGGAGACATTTGGCACTCGCAGGACAGTTAGGGTTCCAGCTTCTGGGAGCTTGGTTCTGCGAGTAATGTGCACTGTTCAGAATTCTAAGTGGCAGAAGCCTACTCCGGGGCACAGAGCTCTGTGCAGGAACTGTGGGTCTTTTCCGTGGGAAGCTAAACTCACCCCCCGAAGTTCCTAATGTCAGGTCGTAGGAGACATTTGCACTCGCAGGACAGTTTGGGTTCCAGCTTCTGGGAGCTTGGATATGGGAGAAGTGCGGCAGTGTTCAGAATTCTAAGTGGCAGAAGCCCACTCCCGGGCACAGAGCTCTGTGCAGGAACGGGGGGTCTTTTCTGTGGAAAGCTAAACTCACCCCTCCAAGTTCCTGATGTCAGTTTGCAGGGGGTGTTTGGCAGTCTAAGGGCAGCTAGGGTTTCAGCTTCATGGCAGCTTGGTTGTGGGAGTAAGTACACTGTTCAGAATTCTAAGTGGCAGAAGCCCACTCCCGGGCACAGAGCTCTGTGCAGGAACGGTGGCTCTCTTCTGTGGGAAGCTATACTCACCGACTAAGTTCCTAATGTCAGGTTGTCGGAGACATTGGGCACTCCAAGGACAGTTAGGGTTCCAGCTTCTGACAGCTTGGTTCTGGGAGTCATGTGCACTGTTCAGAATTCTAAGTGGCAGAAGCCCAGTCCCTGGCACAGAGCTCTGTGCAGGAACTGTGGGTCTTTTCTGTGGGAAACTAAACTCACCCCAGCAGGTTCCTGATGTCAGGCTGTAGGAGACATTTGGCACTCCAAGGACAGTAAGGGTTCCAGCTTCTGGATGCTTGGATCTGGCAGAAGTCCTGTGCTGAACTTATTTTTATCAGTTAGCAGCCCACTCCGTGGCCGAGAGTTCTGTGCAGGAATGGGGGGTCTTTTCTGTGGAAAGCTCAACTCACCCCTCCAAGTTCCTGATTTCAGTTTGCAGGGGATGTTTGGCAGTCTAAGGGCAGCTAGGGTTTCAGCTTCATGGCAGCTTGGTTGTGGGAGTAAGTACACTGTTCAGAATTCTAAGTGGCAGAAGCCTACTCCGGGGCACAGAGCTCTGTGCAGGAACTGTGGGTCTCTTCTGTGGGAAGCTATACTCACCGACTAAGTTCCTAATGTCAGGTTGTAGGAGACATTGGGCACTCCAAGGACAGTTAGGGTTCCAGCTTCTGTGAGCTTGGATCTGGCAGAAGTCCTGTGCTGAACTTATTTTTATCAGTTAGCAGCCCACTCCGTGGCCGAGAGTTCTGTGCAGGAACGGTGGGTCTTTTCTGTGGAAAGCTAAACTCACCCCTCCAAGTTCCTGATGTCAGTTTGCAGGGGGTGTTTGGCAGTCTAAGGGCAGCTAGGGTTTCAGCTTCATGGCAGCTTGGTTGTGGGAGTAAGTACACTGTTCAGAATTCTAAGTGGCAGAAGCCCACTCCCGGGCACAGAGCTCTGTGCAGGAACGGTGGGTCTCTTCTGTGGGAAGCTAAACTCACCCCCCGAAGTTCCTAATGTCAGGTTGTAGGAGACATTTGGCACTCGCAGGACAGTTAGGGTTCCAGCTTCTGGGAGCTTGGCTATGGGAGAAGTGCAGCAGTGTTCAGAATTCTAAGTGGCAGTAGCCCACTCCCTGGCACAGAGCTCTATGCAGGAACGGTGGGTCTTTTCTGTGGGAAACTAAACTCACCCCAGCAGGTTCCTGATGTCAGGCTGTAGGAGACATTTGGCACTCCAAGGACAGTAAGGGTTCCAGCTTCTGGATGCTTGGATCTGGCAGAAGTCCTGTGCTGAACTTATTTTTATCAGTTAGCAGCCCACTCCGTGGCCGAGAGTTCTGTGCAGGAACGGTGGGTCTCTTCTGTGGAAAGTTAACTCACCCCTCCAAGTTCCTGATGTCATTTTGCAGGGGGTGTTTGGCAGTCTAAGGGCAGCTAGGGTTTCAGCTCCATGGCAGCTTGGTTGTGGGAGTAAGTACACTGTTCAGAATTCTAAGTGGCAGAAGCCCACTCCCGGGCACAGAGCTCTGTGCAGGAACGGTGGCTCTCTTCTGTGGGAAGCTATACTCCCCGACTAAGTTCCTAATGTCAGGTTGTCGGAGACATTGGGCACTCTAAGGACAGTTAGGGTTCCAGCTTCTGACAGCTTGGTTCTGGGAGTAATGTGCACTGTTCAGAATTCTAAGTGGCAGAAGCCCACTCCCGGGCACAGAGCTCTGTGCAGGAACGGTGGGTCTTTTCTGTGGGAAACTAAACTCACCCCAGCAGGTTCCTGATGTCAGGCTGTAGGAGACATTTGGCACTCCAAGGACAGTAAGGGTTCCAGCTTCTGGATGCTTGGATCTGGCAGAAGTCCTGTGCTGAACTTATTTTTATCAGTTAGCAGCCCACTCCGTGGCCGAGAGTTCTGTGCAGGAACAGTGGCTCTCTTCTTTAGGAAGCTAAACTCACCCCTCCAAGTTCCTGATGTCAGTTTGCAGGGGGTGTTTGGCAGTCTAAGGGCAGCTAGGGTTTCAGCTTCATGGCAGCTTGGTTGTGGGAGTAAGTACACTGTTCAGAATTCTAAGTGGCAGAAGCCCACTCCGGGGCACAGAGCTCTGTGCAGGAACAGTGGCTCTCTTCTGTGGGAAGCTAAACTCACCCCCCGAAGTTCCTAATGTCAGGTTGTAGGAGACATTTGGCACTCGCAGGATAGTTAGGGTTCCAGCTTCTGGGAGCTTGGCTATGGGAGAAGTGCAGCAGTGTTCAGAATTCTAAGTGGCAGAAGCCCACTCCGAGGCAGAGAGCTCTGTGCAGGAACTGTGGGTCTTTTCTGTGGGAAACTAAACTCACCCCAGCAGGTTCCTGATGTCAGGCTGTAGGAGACATTTGGCACTCCAAGGACAGTAAGGGTTCCAGCTTCTGGATGCTTGGATCTGGCAGAAGTCCTGTGCTGAACTTATTTTTATCAGTTAGCAGCCCACTCCGTGGCCGAGAGTTCTGTGCAGGAACGGTGGGTCTCTTCTGTGGAAAGTTAACTCACCCCTCCAAGTTCCTGATGTCATTTTGCAGGGGGTGTTTGGCAGTCTAAGGGCAGCTAGGGTTTCAGCTCCATGGCAGCTTGGTTGTGGGAGTAAGTACACTGTTCAGAATTCTAAGTGGCAGAAGCCCACTCCCGGGCACAGAGCTCTGTGCAGGAACGGTGGCTCTCTTCTGTGGGAAGCTATACTCACCGACTAAGTTCCTAATGTCAGGTTGTCGGAGACATTGGGCACTCTAAGGACAGTTAGGGTTCCAGCTTCTGACAGCTTGGTTCTGGGAGTAATGTGCACTGTTCAGAATTCTAAGTGGCAGAAGCCCACTCCCGGGCACAGAGCTCTGTGCAGGAACTGTGGGTCTTTTCTGTGGGAAACTAAACTCACCCCAGCAGGTTCCTGATGTCAGGCTGTAGGAGACATTTGGCACTCCAAGGACAGTAAGGGTTCCAGCTTCTGGATGCTTGGATCTGGCAGAAGTCCTGTGCTGAACTTATTTTTATCAGTTAGCAGCCCACTCCGTGGCCGAGAGTTCTGTGCAGGAACAGTGGCTCTCTTCTTTAGGAAGCTAAACTCACCCCTCCAAGTTCCTGATGTCAGTTTGCAGGGGGTGTTTGGCAGTCTAAGGGCAGCTAGGGTTTCAGCTTCATGGCAGCTTGGTTGTGGGAGTAAGTACACTGTTCAGAATTCTAAGTGGCAGAAGCCCACTCCGGGGCACAGAGCTCTGTGCAGGAACAGTGGCTCTCTTCTGTGGGAAGCTAAACTCACCCCCCGAAGTTCCTAATGTCAGGTTGTAGGAGACATTTGGCACTCGCAGGATAGTTAGGGTTCCAGCTTCTGGGAGCTTGGCTATGGGAGAAGTGCAGCAGTGTTCAGAATTCTAAGTGGCAGAAGCCCACTCCGAGGCAGAGAGCTCTGTGCAGGAACTGTGGGTCTTTTCTGTGGGAAACTAAACTCACCCCAGCAGGTTCCTGATGTCAGGCTGTAGGAGACATTTGGCACTCCAAGGACAGTAAGGGTTCCAGCTTCTGGATGCTTGGATCTGGCAGAAGTCCTGTGCTGAACTTATTTTTATCAGTTAGCAGCCCACTCCGTGGCCGAGAGTTCTGTGTAGGAACGGGGGGGTCTTTTCTGTGGAAAGCTAAACTCACCCCTCCAAGTTCCTGATGTCAGTTTGCAGGGGATGTTTGGCAGTCTAAGGGCAGCTAGGGTTTCAGCTTCATGGCAGCTTGGTTGTGGGAGTAAGTACACTGTTCAGAATTCTGAGTGGCAGAAGCCCACTCCCGGGCACAGAGCTCTGTGCAGGAACGGTGGATCTCTTCTGTGGGAAGCTAAACTCACCCCCCGAAGTTCCTAATGTCAGGTTGTAGGAGACATTGGGCACTCCAAGGACAGTTAAGGTTCCAGCTCCTGGGAGCTTGGCTATGGGAGAAGTGCAGCAGTGTTCAGAATTCTAAGTGGCAGAAGCCCACTCCGGGGCACAGAGCTCTGTGCAGGAACGGTGGGTCTTTTCTGTGGGAAACTAAACTCACCCCAGCAGGTTCCTGATGTCAGGCTGTAGGAGACATTTGGCACTCCAAGGACAGTAAGGGTTCCAGCTTCTGGATGCTTGGATCTGGCAGAAGTCCTGTGCTGAACTTATTTTTATCAGTTAGCAGCCCACTCCGTGGCCAAGAGTTCTGTGCAGGAACGGTGGGTCTTTTCTGTGGAAAGCTAAACTCACCCCTCCAAGTTCCTGATGTCAGTTTGCAGGGGGTGTTTGGCAGTCTAAGGGCAGCTAGGGTTTCAGCTTCATGGCAGCTTGGTTGTGGGAGTAAGTACACTGTTCCGAACTCTAAGTGGCAGAAGCCCACTCCCGGGCACAGAGCTCTGTGCAGGAACGGTGGGTCTCTTCTGTGGGAAGCTAAACTCACCCCCCGAAATTCCTAATGTCAGGTTGTAGGAGACATTTGGCACTCGCAGGACAGTTAGGGTTCCAGCTTCTGGGAGCTTGGCTATGGGAGAAGTGCAGCAGTGTTCAGAATTCTAAGTGGCAGTAGCCCAGTCCCTGGCACAGAGCTCTGTGCAGGAACGGTGGGTCTTTTCTGTGGGAAACTAAACTCACCCCAGCAGGTTCCTGATGTCAGGCTGTAGGAGACATTTGGCACTCCAAGGACAGTAAGGGTTCCAGCTTCTGGATGCTTGGATCTGGCAGAAGTCCTGTGCTGAACTTATTTTTATCAGTTAGCAGCCCACTCCGTGGCCGAGAGTTCTGTGCAGGAACGGTGGGTCTTTTCTGTGGAAAGCTAAACTCACCCCTCCAAGTTCCTGATGTCAGTTTGCAGGGGGTGTTTGGCAGTCTAAGGGCAGCTAGGGTTTCAGCTTCATGGCAGCTTGGTTGTGGGAGTAAGTACACTGTTCAGAATTCTAAGTGGCAGAAGCCCACTCCCGGGCACAGAGCTCTGTGCAGGAACGGTGGCTCTCTTCTGTGGGAAGCTATACTCACCGACTAAGTTCCTAATGTCAGGTTGTAGGAGACATTGGGCACTCGCAGGACAGTTAGGGTTCCCGCTTCTGACAGCTTAGTTCTGGGAGTAATGTGCACTGTTCAGAATTCTATGTGGCAGAAGCCCACTCCCTGGCACAGAGCTCTGTGCAGGAACTGTGGGTCTTTTCTGTGGGAAACTAAACTCACCCCAGCAGGTTCCTGATGTCAGGCTGTAGGAGACATTTGGCACTCCAAGGACAGTAAGGGTTCCAGCTTCTGGATGCTTGGATCTGGCAGAAGTCCTGTGCTGAACTTATTTTTATCAGTTAGCAGCCCACTCCGTGGCCGAGAGTTCTGTGCAGGAACGGTGGGTCTCTTCTGTGGAAAGTTAACTCACCCCTCCAAGTTCCTGATGTCATTTTGCAGGGGGTGTTTGGCAGTCTAAGGGCAGCTAGGGTTTCAGCTCCATGGCAGCTTGGTTGTGGGAGTAAGTACACTGTTCAGAATTCTAAGTGGCAGAAGCCCACTCCCGGGCACAGAGCTCTGTGCAGGAACGGTGGCTCTCTTCTGTGGGAAGCTATACTCACCGACTAAGTTCCTAATGTCAGGTTGTCGGAGACATTGGGCACTCTAAGGACAGTTAGGGTTCCAGCTTCTGACAGCTTGGTTCTGGGAGTAATGTGCACTGTTCAGAATTCTAAGTGGCAGAAGCCCACTCCCGGGCACAGAGCTCTGTGCAGGAACTGTGGGTCTTTTCTGTGGGAAACTAAACTCACCCCAGCAGGTTCCTGATGTCAGGCTGTAGGAGACATTTGGCACTCCAAGGACAGTAAGGGTTCCAGCTTCTGGATGCTTGGATCTGGCAGAAGTCCTGTGCTGAACTTATTTTTATCAGTTAGCAGCCCACTCCGTGGCCGAGAGTTCTGTGCAGGAACAGTGGCTCTCTTCTTTAGGAAGCTAAACTCACCCCTCCAAGTTCCTGATGTCAGTTTGCAGGGGGTGTTTGGCAGTCTAAGGGCAGCTAGGGTTTCAGCTTCATGGCAGCTTGGTTGTGGGAGTAAGTACACTGTTCAGAATTCTAAGTGGCAGAAGCCCACTCCGGGGCACAGAGCTCTGTGCAGGAACAGTGGCTCTCTTCTGTGGGAAGCTAAACTCACCCCCCGAAGTTCCTAATGTCAGGTTGTAGGAGACATTTGGCACTCGCAGGATAGTTAGGGTTCCAGCTTCTGGGAGCTTGGCTATGGGAGAAGTGCAGCAGTGTTCAGAATTCTAAGTGGCAGAAGCCCACTCCGAGGCAGAGAGCTCTGTGCAGGAACTGTGGGTCTTTTCTGTGGGAAACTAAACTCACCCCAGCAGGTTCCTGATGTCAGGCTGTAGGAGACATTTGGCACTCCAAGGACAGTAAGGGTTCCAGCTTCTGGATGCTTGGATCTGGCAGAAGTCCTGTGCTGAACTTATTTTTATCAGTTAGCAGCCCACTCCGTGGCCGAGAGTTCTGTGCAGGAACGGTGGGTCTCTTCTGTGGAAAGTTAACTCACCCCTCCAAGTTCCTGATGTCATTTTGCAGGGGGTGTTTGGCAGTCTAAGGGCAGCTAGGGTTTCAGCTCCATGGCAGCTTGGTTGTGGGAGTAAGTACACTGTTCAGAATTCTAAGTGGCAGAAGCCCACTCCCGGGCACAGAGCTCTGTGCAGGAACGGTGGCTCTCTTCTGTGGGAAGCTATACTCCCCGACTAAGTTCCTAATGTCAGGTTGTCGGAGACATTGGGCACTCTAAGGACAGTTAGGGTTCCAGCTTCTGACAGCTTGGTTCTGGGAGTAATGTGCACTGTTCAGAATTCTAAGTGGCAGAAGCCCACTCCCGGGCACAGAGCTCTGTGCAGGAACTGTGGGTCTTTTCTGTGGGAAACTAAACTCACCCCAGCAGGTTCCTGATGTCAGGCTGTAGGAGACATTTGGCACTCCAAGGACAGTAAGGGTTCCAGCTTCTGGATGCTTGGATCTGGCAGAAGTCCTGTGCTGAACTTATTTTTATCAGTTAGCAGCCCACTCCGTGGCCGAGAGTTCTGTGCAGGAACAGTGGCTCTCTTCTTTAGGAAGCTAAACTCACCCCTCCAAGTTCCTGATGTCAGTTTGCAGGGGGTGTTTGGCAGTCTAAGGGCAGCTAGGGTTTCAGCTTCATGGCAGCTTGGTTGTGGGAGTAAGTACACTGTTCAGAATTCTAAGTGGCAGAAGCCCACTCCGGGGCACAGAGCTCTGTGCAGGAACAGTGGCTCTCTTCTGTGGGAAGCTAAACTCACCCCCCGAAGTTCCTAATGTCAGGTTGTAGGAGACATTTGGCACTCGCAGGATAGTTAGGGTTCCAGCTTCTGGGAGCTTGGCTATGGGAGAAGTGCAGCAGTGTTCAGAATTCTAAGTGGCAGAAGCCCACTCCGAGGCAGAGAGCTCTGTGCAGGAACTGTGGGTCTTTTCTGTGGGAAACTAAACTCACCCCAGCAGGTTCCTGATGTCAGGCTGTAGGAGACATTTGGCACTCCAAGGACAGTAAGGGTTCCAGCTTCTGGATGCTTGGATCTGGCAGAAGTCCTGTGCTGAACTTATTTTTATCAGTTAGCAGCCCACTCCGTGGCCGAGAGTTCTGTGTAGGAACGGGGGGGTCTTTTCTGTGGAAAGCTAAACTCACCCCTCCAAGTTCCTGATGTCAGTTTGCAGGGGATGTTTGGCAGTCTAAGGGCAGCTAGGGTTTCAGCTTCATGGCAGCTTGGTTGTGGGAGTAAGTACACTGTTCAGAATTCTAAGTGGCAGAAGCCCACTCCCGGGCACAGAGCTCTGTGCAGGAACGGTGGATCTCTTCTGTGGGAAGCTAAACTCACCCCCCGAAGTTCCTAATGTCAGGTTGTAGGAGACATTGGGCACTCCAAGGACAGTTAAGGTTCCAGCTCCTGGGAGCTTGGCTATGGGAGAAGTGCAGCAGTGTTCAGAATTCTAAGTGGCAGAAGCCCACTCCGGGGCACAGAGCTCTGTGCAGGAACGGTGGGTCTTTTCTGTGGGAAACTAAACTCACCCCAGCAGGTTCCTGATGTCAGGCTGTAGGAGACATTTGGCACTCCAAGGACAGTAAGGGTTCCAGCTTCTGGATGCTTGGATCTGGCAGAAGTCCTGTGCTGAACTTATTTTTATCAGTTAGCAGCCCACTCCGTGGCCAAGAGTTCTGTGCAGGAACGGTGGGTCTTTTCTGTGGAAAGCTAAACTCACCCCTCCAAGTTCCTGATGTCAGTTTGCAGGGGGTGTTTGGCAGTCTAAGGGCAGCTAGGGTTTCAGCTTCATGGCAGCTTGGTTGTGGGAGTAAGTACACTGTTCCGAACTCTAAGTGGCAGAAGCCCACTCCCGGGCACAGAGCTCTGTGCAGGAACGGTGGGTCTCTTCTGTGGGAAGCTAAACTCACCCCCCGAAGTTCCTAATGTCAGGTTGTAGGAGACATTTGGCACTCGCAGGACAGTTAGGGTTCCAGCTTCTGGGAGCTTGGCTATGGGAGAAGTGCAGCAGTGTTCAGAATTCTAAGTGGCAGTAGCCCAGTCCCTGGCACAGAGCTCTGTGCAGGAACGGTGGGTCTTTTCTGTGGGAAACTAAACTCACCCCAGCAGGTTCCTGATGTCAGGCTGTAGGAGACATTTGGCACTCCAAGGACAGTAAGGGTTCCAGCTTCTGGATGCTTGGATCTGGCAGAAGTCCTGTGCTGAACTTATTTTTATCAGTTAGCAGCCCACTCCGTGGCCGACAGTTCTGTGCAGGAACGCTGGGTCTTTTCTGTGGAAAGCTAAACTCACCCCTCCAAGTTCCTGATGTCAGTTTGCAGGGGGTGTTTGGCAGTCTAAGGGCAGCTAGGGTTTCAGCTTCATGGCAGCTTGGTTGTGGGAGTAAGTACACTGTTCAGAATTCTAAGTGGCAGAAGCCCACTCCCGGGCACAGAGCTCTGTGCAGGAACGGTGGCTCTCTTCTGTGGGAAGCTATACTCACCGACTAAGTTCCTAATGTCAGGTTGTAGGAGACATTGGGCACTCGCAGGACAGTTAGGGTTCCAGCTTCTGACAGCTTAGTTCTGGGAGTAATGTGCACTGTTCAGAATTCTATGTGGCAGAAGCCCACTCCCTGGCACAGAGCTCTGTGCAGGAACTGTGGGTCTTTTCTGTGGGAAACTAAACTCACCCCAGCAGGTTCCTGATGTCAGGCTGTAGGAGACATTTGGCACTCCAAGGACAGTAAGGGTTCCAGCTTCTGGATGCTTGGATCTGGCAGAAGTCCTGTGCTGAACTTATTTTTATCAGTTAGCAGCCCACTCCGTGGCCGAGAGTTCTGTGCAGGAACGGTGGGTCTCTTCTGTGGAAAGTTAACTCACCCCTCCAAGTTCCTGATGTCATTTTGCAGGGGGTGTTTGGCAGTCTAAGGGCAGCTAGGGTTTCAGCTCCATGGCAGCTTGGTTGTGGGAGTAAGTACACTGTTCAGAATTCTAAGTGGCAGAAGCCCACTCCCGGGCACAGAGCTCTGTGCAGGAACGGTGGCTCTCTTCTGTGGAAAGCTATACTCACCGACTAAGTTCCTAATGTCAGGTTGTCGGAGACATTGGGCACTCCAAGGACAGTTAGGGTTCCAGCTTCTGACAGCTTGGTTCTGGGAGTAATGTGCACTGTTCAGAATTCTAAGTGGCAGAAGCCCAGTCCCTGGCACAGAGCTCTGTGCAGGAACTGTGTGTCTTTTCTGTGGGAAACTAAACTCACCCCAGCAGGTTCCTGATGTCAGGCTGTAGGAGACATTTGGCACTCCAAGGACAGTAAGGGTTCCAGCTTCTGGATGCTTGGATCTGGCAGAAGTCCTGTGCTGAACTTATTTTTATCAGTTAGCAGCCCACTCCGTGGCCGAGAGTTCTGTGCAGGAATGGGGGGTCTTTTCTGTGGAAAGCTAAACTCACCCCTCCAAGTTCCTGATTTCAGTTTGCAGGGGATGTTTGGCAGTCTAAGGGCAGCTAGGGTTTCAGCTTCATGGCAGCTTGGTTGTGGGAGTAAGTACACTGTTCAGAATTCTAAGTGGCAGAAGCCTACTCCGGGGCACAGAGCTCTGTGCAGGAACTGTGGGTCTCTTCTGTGGGAAGCTAAACTCACCCCCCGAAGTTCCTAATGTCAGGTTGTAGGAGACATTGGGCACTCGCAGGACAGTTAAGGTTCCAGCTCCTGGGAGCTTGGCTATGGGAGAAGTGCAGCAGTGTTCAGAATTCTAAGTGGCAGAAGCCCACTCCGGGGCACAGAGCTCTGTGCAGGAACGGTGGGTCTTTTCTGTGGGAAACTAAACTCACCCCAGCAGGTTCCTGATGTCAGGCTGTAGGAGACATTTGGCACTCCAAGGACAGTAAGGGTTCCAGCTTCTGGATGCTTGGATCTGGCAGAAGTCCTGTGCTGAACTTATTTTTATCAGTTAGCAGCCCACTCCGTGGCCGAGAGTTCTGTGCAGGAACGGTGGGTCTTTTCTGTGGAAAGCTAAACTCACCCCTCCAAGTTCCTGATGTCAGTTTGCAGGGGGTGTTTGGCAGTCTAAGGGCAGCTAGGGTTTCAGCTTCATGGCAGCTTGGTTGTGGGAGTAAGTACACTGTTCCGAACTGTAAGTGGCAGAAGCCCACTCCCGGGCACAGAGCTCTGTGCAGGAACGGTGGGTCTCTTCTGTGGGAAGCTAAACTCACCCCCCGAAGTTCCTAATGTCAGGTTGTAGGAGACATTTGGCACTCGCAGGACAGTTAGGGTTCCAGCTTCTGGGAGCTTGGCTATGGGAGAAGTGCAGCAGTGCTCAGAATTCTAAGTGGCAGTAGCCCAGTCCCTGGCACAGAGCTCTGTGCAGGAACGGTGGGTCTTTTCTGTGGGAAACTAAACTCACCCCAGCAGGTTCCTGATGTCAGGCTGTAGGAGACATTTGGCACTCCAAGGACAGTAAGGGTTCCAGCTTCTGGATGCTTGGATCTGGCAGAAGTCCTGTGCTGAACTTATTTTTATCAGTTAGCAGCCCACTCTGTGGCCGAGAGTTCTGTGCAGGAACGGTGGGTCTTTTCTGTGGAAAGCTAAACTCACCCCTCCAAGTTCCTGATGTCAGTTTGCAGGGGGTGTTTGGCAGTCTAAGGGCAGCTAGGGTTTCAGCTTCATGGCAGCTTGGTTGTGGGAGTAAGTACACTGTTCAGAATTCTAAGTGGCAGAAGCCCACTCCCGGGCACAGAGCTCTGTGCAGGAACGGTGGCTCTCTTCTGTGGGAAGCTATACTCACCGACTAAGTTCCTAATGTCACGTTGTAGGAGACATTGGGCACTCCAAGGACAGTTAGGGTTCCAGCTTCTGACAGCTTAGTTCTGGGAGTAATGTGCACTGTTCAGAATTCTATGTGGCAGAAGCCCACTCCCTGGCACAGAGCTCTGTGCAGGAACTGTGGGTCTTTTCTGTGGGAAACTAAACTCACCCCAGCAGGTTCCTGATGTCAGGCTGTAGGAGACATTTGGCACTCCAAGGACAGTAAGGGTTCCAGCTTCTGGATGCTTGGATCTGGCAGAAGTCCTGTGCTGAACTTATTTTTATCAGTTAGCAGCCCACTCCGTGGCCGAGAGTTCTGTGCAGGAACGGTGGGTCTCTTCTGTGGAAAGTTAACTCACCCCTCCAAGTTCCTGATGTCATTTTGCAGGGGGTGTTTGGCAGTCTAAGGGCAGCTAGGGTTTCAGCTCCATGGCAGCTTGGTTGTGGGAGTAAGTACACTGTTCAGAATTCTAAGTGGCAGAAGCCCACTCCCGGGCACAGAGCTCTGTGCAGGAACGGTGGGTCTTTTCTGTGGGAAGCTATACTCACCCCCCGAAGTTCCTAATGTCAGGTTGTAGGAGACATTGGGCACTCCAAGGACAGTTAAGGTTCCAGCTCCTGGGAGCTTGGCTATGGGAGAAGTGCAGCAGTGTTCAGAATTCTAAGTGGCAGAAGCCCACTCCGGGGCACAGAGCTCTGTGCAGGAACGGTGGGTCTTTTCTGTGGGAAACTAAACTCACCCCAGCAGGTTCCTGATGTCAGGCTGTAGGAGACATTTGGCACTCCAAGGACAGTAAGGGTTCCAGCTTCTGGATGCTTGGATCTGGCAGAAGTCCTGTGCTGAACTTATTTTTATCAGTTAGCAGCCCACTCCGTGGCAGAGAGTTCTGTGCAGGAACGGTGGGTCTTTTCTGTGGAAAGCTAAACTCACCCCTCCAAGTTCCTGATGTCAGTTTGCAGGGGGTGTTTGGCAGTCTAAGGGCAGCTAGGGTTTCAGCTTCATGGCAGCTTGGTTGTGGGAGTAAGTACACTGTTCAGAATTCTAAGTGGCAGAAGCCCACTCCCGGGCACAGAGCTCTGTGCAGGAACAGTGGCTCTCTTCTGTGGGAAGCTATACTCACCGACTAAGTTCCTAATGTCAGGTCGTAGGAGACATTGGGCACTCCAAGGACAGTTAGGGTTCCAGCTTCTGGGAGCTTGGTTCTGGGAGTAATGTGCACTGTTCAGAATTCTAAGTGGCAGAAGCCTACTCCGGGGCACAGAGCTCTGTGCAGGAACTGTGGGTCTCTTCCGTGGGAAGCTAAACTCACCCCCCGAAGTTCCTAATGTCAGGTCGTAGGAGACATTTGGCACTCGCAGGACAGTTAGGGTTTCAGCTTCTGGGAGCTTGGATATGGGAGAAGTGCGGCAGTGTTCAGAATTCTAAGTGGCAGAAGCCCACTCCCGGGCACAGAGCTCTGTGCAGGAACGGGGGGTCTTTTCTGTGGAAAGCTAAACTCACCCCTCCAAGTTCCTGATGTCAGTTTGCAGGGGGTGTTTGGTAGTCTAAGGGCAGCTAGGGTTTCAGCTTCATGGCAGCTTGGTTGTGGGAGTAAGTACACTGTTCAGAATTCTAAGTGGCAGAAGCCCACTCCCGGGCACAGAGCTCTGTGCAGGAACAGTGGCTCTCTTCTGTGGGAAGCTATACTCACCGACTAAGTTCCTAATGTCAGGTTGTAGGAGACACTGGGCACTCCAAGGACAGTTAGGGTTCCAGCTTCTGACAGCTTGGTTCTGGGAGTAATGTGCACTGTTCAGAATTCTAAGTGGCAGAAGCCCACTCCCTGGCACAGAGCTCTGTGCAGCAACTGTGTGTCTTTTCTGTGGGAAACTAAACTCACCCCAGCAGGTTCCTGATGTCAGGCTGTAGGAGACATTTGGCACTCCAAGGACAGTAAGGGTTCCAGCTTCTGGATGCTTGGATCTGGCAGAAGTCCTGTGCTGAACTTATTTTTATCAGTTAGCAGCCCACTCCGTGGCCGAGAGTTCTGTGCAGGAACGGTGGGTCTTTTCTGTGGAAAGCTAAACTCACCCCTCCAAGTTCCTGATGTCAGTTTGCAGGGGATGTTTGGCAGTCTAAGGGCAGCTAGGGTTTCAGCTTCATGGCAGCTTGGTTGTGGGAGAAAGTACACTGTTCAGAATTCTAAGTGGCAGAAGCCCACTCCCGGGCACAGAGCTCTGTGCAGGAACGGTGGCTCTCTTCTGTGGGAAGCTATACTCACCGACTAAGTTCCTAATGTCAGGTTGTAGGAGACATTGGGCACTCCAAGGACAGTTAGGGTTCCAGCTTCATGGCAGCTTGGCTATGGGAGAAGTGCAGCAGTGTTCAGAATTCTAAGTGGCAGAAGCCCACTCCCGGGCACAGAGCTCTGTGCAGGAACTGTGGGTCTTTTCTGTGGGAAACTAAACTCACCCCAGCAGGTTCCTGATGTCAGGCTGTAGGAGACATTTGGCACTCGCAGGACAGTTAGGGTTCCAGCTTCTGGGAGCTTGGTTCTGCGAGTAATGTGCACTGTTCAGAATTCTAAGTGGCAGAAGCCTACTCCGGGGCACAGAGCTCTGTGCAGGAACTGTGGGTCTTTTCCGTGGGAAGCTAAACTCACCCCCCGAAGTTCCTAATGTCAGGTCGTAGGAGACATTTGGCACTCGCAGGACAGTTAGGGTTCCAGCTTCTGGGAGCTTGGATATGGGAGAAGTGCGGCAGTGTTCAGAATTCTAAGTGGCAGAAGCCCACTCCCGGGCACAGAGCTCTGTGCAGGAACGGGGGGGTCTTTTCTGTGGAAAGCTAAACTCACCCCTCCAAGTTCCTGATGTCAGTTTGCAGGGGGTTTTTGGTAGTCTAAGGGCAGCTAGGGTTTCAGCTTCATGGCAGCTTGGTTGTGGGAGTAAGTACACTGTTCAGAATTCTAAGTGGCAGTAGCCCACTCCCTGGCACAGAGCTCTGTGCAGGAACTGTGTGTCTTTTCTGTGGGAGAGTAAACTCACCCCAGCAGGTTCCTGATGTCAGGCTGTAGGAGACATTTGGCACTCCAAGGACAGTAAGGGTTCCATCTTCTGGATGCTTGGATCTGGCAGAAGTCCTGTGCTGAACTTATTTTTATCAGTTCGCAGCCCACTCCGTGGCCGAGAGTTCTGTGCAGGAACGGTGGGTCTCTTCTGTGGAAAGTTAACTCACCCCTCCAATTTCCTGATGTCATTTTGCAGGGGGTGTTTGGCAGTCTAAGGGCAGCTAGGGTTTCAGCTTCATGGCAGCTTGGTTGTGGGAGTAAGTACACTGTTCAGAATTCTAAGTGGCAGAAGCCCACTCCCGGGCACAGAGCTCTGTGCAGGTACGGTGGCTCTCTTCTGTGGAAAGCTATACTCACCGACTAAGTTCCTAATGTCAGGTTGTAGGAGACATTGGGCACTCCAAGGACAGTTAGGGTTCCAGCTTCTGGGAGCTTGGATCTGGCAGATATCCTGTGCTGAATTTATTTTTAGCAGGCAGTCGCCCTCTCTTGGTCAGAGGGCTCTGTGCAGGAAGCGTTGCTCCTTTTCTGTGGGAATCTGGATTCACTGCATCAGGTTCCTAATGTCAGGTTGTAGGAGACATTTGGCACTCCAAGGACAGTTAGGTTTCCAGCTTCTTGGAGCTTGGCTATGGGAGAAGTGCAGCAGTGTTCAGAATTCTAAGTGGCAGAAGCCCACTCCGGGGCACAGAGCTCTGTGCAGGAACGGTGTGTCTTTTCTGTGGGAAACTAAAGTCACCCCAGCAGGTTCCTGATGTCAGGCTGTAGGAGACATTTGGCACTCCAAGGACAGTAAGGGTTCCAGCTTCTGGATGCTTGGATCTGGCAGAAGTCCTGTGCTGAACTTATTTTTATCAGTTAGCAGCCCACTCCGTGGCCGAGAGTTCTGTGCAGGAACGGGGGGTCTTTTCTGTGGAAAGCTAAACTCACCCTTCCAAGTTCCTGATGTCAGTTTGCAGGGGATGTTTGGCAGTCTAAGGGCAGCTAGGGTTTCAGCTTCATGGCAGCTTGGTTGTGGGAGTAAGTACACTGTTCAGAATTCTAAGTGGCAGAAGCCCACTCCCGGGCACAGAGCTCTGTGCAGGAACGGTGGCTCTCTTCTGTGGGAAGCTATACTCACCGACTAAGTTCCTAATGTCAGGTTGTAGGAGACATTGGGCACTCCAAGGACAGTTAGGGTTCCAGCTTCTGGGAGCTTGGCTATGGGAGTAATGTGCACTGTTCAGAATTCTAAGTGGCAGTAGCCCACTCCCTGGCACAGAGCTCTGTGCAGGAACTGTGGGTCTTTTCTGTGGGAGAGTAAACTCACCCCAGCAGGTTCCTGATGTCAGGCTGTAGGAGACATTTGGCACTCCAAGGACAGTAAGGGTTCCAGCTTCTGGATGCTTGGATCTGGCAGAAGTCCTGTGCTGAACTTATTTTTATCAGTTAGCAGCCCACTCCGTGGCCGAGAGTTCTGTGCAGGAACGGTGGGTCTCTTCTGTGGAAAGTTAACTCACCCCTCCAAGTTCCTGATGTCATTTTGCAGGGGGTGTTTGGCAGTCTAAGGGCAGCTAGGGTTTCAGCTCCATGGCAGCTTGGTTGTGGGAGTAAGTACACTGTTCAGAATTCTAAGTGGCAGAAGCCCACTCCGGGGCACAGAGCTCTGTGCAGGAACAGTGGCTCTCTTCTGTGGGAAGCTAAACTCACCCCCCGAAGTTCCTAATGTCAGGTTGTAGGAGACATTTGGCACTCGCAGGACAGTTAGGGTTCCAGCTTCTGGGAGCTTGGCTATGGGAGAAGTGCAGCAGTGTTCAGAATTCTAAGTGGCAGAAGCCCACTCCGGGGCACAGAGCTCTGTGCAGGAACGGTGGGTCTTTTCTGTGGGAAACTAAACTCACCCCAGCAGGTTCCTGATGTCAGGCTGTAGGAGACATTTGGCACTCGCAGGACAGTTAGGGTTCCAGCTTCTGGGAGCTTGGTTCTGCGAGTAATGTGCACTGTTCAGAATTCTAAGTGGCAGAAGCCTACTCCGGGGCACAGAGCTCTGTGCAGGAACTGTGGGTCTTTTCCGTGGGAAGCTAAACTCACCCTCCGAAGTTCCTAATGTCAGGTCGTAGGAGACATTTGCACTCGCAGGACAGTTTGGGTTCCAGCTTCTGGGAGCTTGGATATGGGAGAAGTGCGGCAGTGTTCAGAATTCTAAGTGGCAGAAGCCCACTCCCGGGCACAGAGCTCTGTGCAGGAACGGGGGGTCTTTTCTGTGGAAAGCTAAACTCACCCCTCCAAGTTCCTGATGTCAGTTTGCAGGGGGTGTTTGGCAGTCTAAGGGCAGCTAGGGTTTCAGCTTCATGGCAGCTTGGTTGTGGGAGTAAGTACACTGTTCAGAATTCTAAGTGGCAGAAGCCCACTCCCGGGCACAGAGCTCTGTGCAGGAACGGTGGCTATCTTCTGTGGGAAGCTATACTCACCGACTAAGTTCCTAATGTCAGGTTGTCGGAGACATTGGGCACTCCAAGGACAGTTAGGGTTCCAGCTTCTGACAGCTTGGTTCTGGGAGTAATGTGCACTGTTCAGAATTCTAAGTGGCAGAAGCCCAGTCTCTGGCACAGAGCTCTGTACAGGAACTGTGGGTCTTTTCTGTGGGAAACTAAACTCACCCCAGCAGGTTCCTGATGTCAGGCTGTAGGAGACATTTGCCACTCCAAGGACAGTAAGGGTTCCAGCTTCTGGATGCTTGGATCTGGCAGAAGTCCTGTGCTGAACTTATTTTTATCAGTTAGCAGCCCACTCCGTGGCCGAGAGTTCTGTGCAGGAACGGTGGGTCTCTTCTGTGGAAAGTTAACTCACCCCTCCAAGTTCCTGATGTCATTTTGCAGGGGGTGTTTGGCAGTCTAAGGGCAGCTAGGGTTTCAGCTCCATGGCAGCTTGGTTGTGGGAGTAAGTACACTGTTCAGAATTCTAAGTGGCAGAAGCCCACTCCCGGGCACAGAGCTCTGTGCAGGAACGGTGGCTCTCTTCTGTGGAAAGCTATACTCACCGACTAAGTTCCTAATGTCAGGTTGTCGGAGACATTGGGCACTCCAAGGACAGTTAGGGTTCCAGCTTCTGACAGCTTGGTTCTGGGAGTAATGTGCACTGTTCAGAATTCTAAGTGGCAGAAGCCCAGTCCCTGGCACAGAGCTCTGTGCAGGAACTGTGTGTCTTTTCTGTGGGAAACTAAACTCACCCCAGCAGGTTCCTGATGTCAGGCTGTAGGAGACATTTGGCACTCCAAGGACAGTAAGGGTTCCAGCTTCTGGATGCTTGGATCTGGCAGAAGTCCTGTGCTGAACTTATTTTTATCAGTTAGCAGCCCACTCCGTGGCCGAGAGTTCTGTGCAGGAACGGGGGGTCTTTTCTGTGGAAAGCTAAACTCACCCCTCCAAGTTCCTGATTTCAGTTTGCAGGGGATGTTTGGCAGTCTAAGGGCAGCTAGGGTTTCAGCTTCATGGCAGCTTGGTTGTGGGAGTAAGTACACTGTTCAGAATTCTAAGTGGCAGAAGCCCACTCCCGGGCACAGAGCTCTGTGCAGGAACGGTGGGTCTTTTCTGTGGGAAACTAAACTCACCCCAGCAGGTTCCTGATGTCAGGCTGTAGGAGACATTTGGCACTCCAAGGACAGTAAGGGTTCCAGCTTCTGGATGCTTGGATCTGGCAGAAGTCCTGTGCTGAACTTATTTTTATCAGTTAGCAGCCCACTCCGTGGCCGAGAGTTCTGTGCAGGAACGGTGGGTCTTTTCTGTGGAAAGCTAAACTCACCCCTCCAAGTTCCTGATGTCAGTTTGCAGGGGGTGTTTGGCAGTCTAAGGGCAGCTAGGGTTTCAGCTTCATGGCAGCTGGGTTGTGGGAGTAAGTACACTGTTCCGAACTCTAAGTGGCAGAAGCCCACTCCCGGGCACAGAGCTCTGTGCAGGAACGGTGGGTCTCTTCTGTGGGAAGCTAAACTCACCCCCCGAAGTTCCTAATGTCAGGTTGTAGGAGACATTTGGCACTCGCAGGACAGTTAGGGTTCCAGCTTCTGGGAGCTTGGCTATGGGAGAAGTGCAGCAGTGCTCAGAATTCTAAGTGGCAGTAGCCCAGTCCCTGGCACAGAGCTCTGTGCAGGAACGGTGGGTCTTTTCTGTGGGAAACTAAACTCACCCCAGCAGGTTCCTGATGTCAGGCTGTAGGAGACATTTGGCCCTCCAAGGACAGTTAGAGTTCCAACTTCTGAAAGCTTGGATCTGGCAGATATCCTGTGCTGAATTTATGTTTAGCAGGCACAACCCCACTTCGGGGCCGAGAGTTCTGTGCAGAAACAGTGGCTCTCTTCTGTGGGAAACTAAACTCACCCCTGCAAGTCCTTCATTTCAGGTTGTAGGAGACATTTAGCCCTCCAAGGACAGTTAGGGTTCCAGCATCTGTTAGCTTGGATCTGGCAGATATCCTGTGCTTAACTTATTTTTCGCAGGCAGAAGCCCACTCCGGGGCAGGGAGTTCTGTGCAGCAGCTGTGGCTCTGTTCGGTGGGAAGCTAAACTGCCCACACCAGGTTCCTCATGTCATGTGGGAGGAGACATTTCGCAGTCGAAGGACAGTTGGGGCTCCAGATTCTAGCAGCTTGGCCATGGGAGAAGTGCAGCAGTGTTCTGACTTTCAAGTGGCAGAAGCCCACTCCGGGGAACAGAGCTATTTGCAGGATCAGTGGATCTCTTTTGGGGGAAGTTGAATTCACTCCCTAAGTTCCTAATGTCAGGTTGTTGGAGACATTTGGCACTCCAAGGACAGTAAGGGTTCCAGTTTATGGAAGCTTGGATCTGGCAGAAGTTTCGTGCTGAACTTATTTTTAGGAGGCAGAAACCCACTCCGGGGCAGAGGGCTCTGTGCAGGAACTGTCGCCCCTTTTCTGTGGGAGTCTAAACTGAGCCCATCAGGTTCCTGATGTCAGGTTGTAGGAGACATTTGGCACTCGCAGGATAGTAAGGGTTCCAGCTTCTGGGAGATTGGCTGTGGGAGAAATGCAGCAGTGTTCCGAATTGAAAGTGGCAGAAGCCCACTCCCGGGCACAGTGCTCTGTGCAGGAACAGTGGATCTCTTTTGTGGGAAGCTAAACTCACCCCTCCAAGTTCCTGATGTCAATTTGCAGGAGGTGTTTGGCAGTCTAAGGGCAGCCAGGGTTTCAGCTTCATGGCGGCTTGGTTCTGGGCGTAAGTACACTGTTCAGAATTCTAAGTGGCAGAAGCCCACTCCCGGGCACAGAGCGCTGTGCAGGAACAGTGGCTCTCTTCTGTGGGAAGCTAAACTCACCCCCCGAAGTTCCTAATGTCAGGTTGTAGGAGACATTTGGCACTCCAAGGACAGTAAGCGTTTCAGCTTCTGGCAGCTTGGATCTGGCAGATATCCTATGCTGAACTTATTTTTAGCAGGCAGAAGCCCACTCCAGGGCAGAGAGTTCTGTGCAGCAACGGTGGGTCTTTTCTGTGAGAAACTAAACTCCCCCGATGAGGCTCCTGATTTCAGTTTATAGGATAGATTTGGCCCTCCAAGGACAGTAAGTGTTCCAGCATCTGGGAGCTTGGATCTGGCAGATGTCCTGTGCTGAACTTAATTTTATCAGTTCGCAGCCCACTCTGGGGCAGAGAGTTCTGTGCAGGAAGTGTCACCCCTTTTGTGTGGGAATCTGGACTCACCCCATCAGGTTCCTGATGTCAGGTTGTAGGAGACATTTGGCCCTCCAAGGACAGTTAGGGTTCCAGCATCTGGCAGGTTGGATCTGGCAGATATCCTGTGCTGAACTTATTTTTAGTAGGCAGAAGCCCACTCTGGGGCTAGGCGTTCTGTTCAGCAGCTGTGGCTCTGTTCGGTGGGAAGCTAAACTGCCCGCACCAGGTTCCTCATGTCAGGTGGTACGAGACATTTCGCAGTCGAAGGACAGTTGGGGCTCCAGATTCTAGCAGCTTGGCCATGGGAGAAGTGCAGCAGTGTTCCGACTTTCAAGTTGCAGAAGCCTACTCCTTGGCTCAGAGCTCTGTGCAGGAACGTTGTCCCCTTTTCTGGGGATACTAAGCACACTCTCCTGGTTCAGATTTTCAGTTTTAAGGAGCCATTTGATCGTCTAATGGGAGCCACGGTTCCATCTACTGACAGCGTGGATCTGGGAGTAAGCGTGGTGTTCAGAATTCTAAGTGGCAGAAGCCCACTCCTGGGCACAGAGCTCTCTGAAGGAAAGGTGGCTGTCATTCGTGGGAACCTAAACTCTCCCCATCAGGCTCCTGATGTCAGTTCATAGGATAGATTTGGTACTCCAAGGACAGTAAGGGTTCCAGCTTCTGGGAGCTTGGATCTGGCAGATGTCCTGTGCTGAACTTAATTTTATCATTTAGCAGCCCACTCCGTGGCTGAGAGTTCTGTGCAGGAACGCTGGTTCTCTTCTGATGGAACATAAACTCACTCCTCAAAATTCGTAATGTTCGGTTGTAGGAGACATTTGGCACTTGAAGGACAGTTAGGGTTCCAGCTTCTGGCAGCTTGGCTCTGGGAGAAGTGCCGCTATGTTTAGAATTGTAGATGGCATAAGTCCACTCCTGGGTATAGCGCTCTGTTCAAGATCGGTGGCCCTTTTCTGTGGCAAGCTGGACTCACCCTATCACATTCCTGATTTCAGTTTTTAGGAGGTGATTGGCACTCCACGGCCAGTCTGGGATTCTGCTTTTAGTAGCATGGGTCTTGGGACAATGCTGATGCATTCAGAATTCTATTTTCCAGAAGTCTCGTTCCATGTAGAATGCCTTAGACTTGACTGGATGTTCCTTTTGTGGGAGAGTTAAGTCACCCCCTTAGGGTCCTGATGTCTGTTTTTATAGTCTGTTGGTAGTATGTACCCTCCCTGCATCCTAGTTTCGGTTTATTGGGTTTGGGTGAAATATTCTTCTATTGCTAATTTTTGGAGGGAGACTTCTCCTCTGACCCTAAAAATCCTGCCTGCCCTAGATTGAAAAAAGTAACTCCCCTAATTTGAAAGCAGTTACATGTCGTTTTTATAAGATGTCCGTCAATCTGCTTGCAACATTGCTACAACCCTCATCTTTCTCCATCTAGATTCCAAAACATTACTCTGCCTGGATTTCATATAGGTGTTCACCCGGTTTCAAAGTATTAAACATGTACGTTTCAAAGTCTCCATTGCAAAATAGGGGATGGGTTCTGGAATACCAGAATCACCCAGTTTCAACATGCCAAAACCATTCTATTTCATAATGTTAGAATGTTAAGTTATAACATCTCTAAGACAATTTCTAAATATCAATTTGCAAAGTATCATTTCTTTGATGTCTTCTATGGATGGGATTCCTAATCCCCAAAACTGCCATACTGTCAAAATGGGATCTGTGTGAAATATTTTGCCCTCTGAAAAGGTTTTACCTAATGACCATTAATTTATTTTCATCATACAGCTAGATGTAGTAAAAAACAAGCAAATACTTGTAGTAGTTTTCTGCCTAGATGGATCTGAGAACTGGCATTTGCCAAACTAAGGATGGAGCAGATCTCTTCCCTGGATCATCCTGGAAAATTTGTTTAGTAGGCAAAGGGAATTTTTATAAATTACATTAATATGTTACTGTAATTTAGGGTGGACCAGCCACCGGCAGCAGGACTCCGGTTTGCTCCGGGCCGGTCAGGATTAGACATAAGTCACCTGGCAACCCCCCTGGCTCCTTAAGGGACACGTAGAAGACCTCAACAGAAACACAATTCAGTCAGGATTCCTAAGTAAATATTTCTGGTAATTGCTTACAGTCTGGGAAAAATTTCCTAAATAATTACAAACTTAGGACATAGGGAATTCTGGGGATAGAACTTCCATCTCGGCCACCGTCCACAAGAAGAACAGTTCTCTTCCACAGAACGGAAGCCTAGCACCCCAGCGTTTCACAGGCAGACGAAGGGTCACGCAGGGGAACGAACAATCTGCGGGACCTTTCTCGACCTCATCCCACAATGCCCCCTGTCTTCAGAGGGTTTCCTGGGCACACCCCTGTGGGGAGGTGCTAGTTCAGAGGGGCCTAGCTGTCTCTGCTTTTTAAGGGCTTGAATTTTTGGGAACACTCCCCTTTTTTCTCCTCCCTGGAGAGACTTAAACTGAAGGAAACTCCTCTTTTCCAAAAATTTTAGGCGATTAAGTTAAGGGGCACAAGCCATGTATTTTCCATGTCACAGTTTAAGCAGAGGTAACTGCCCATATGCTAATTTTAAATTGAAGGAACCCATGCCTTTTTCAGCATTTTAAGGATTTAAAATTGGACTTCAGTTGCACTCGAACGGGTACCCCGGTAACACCTATCTCAGACGGGAGCAATCCAGGCGTATATATAAGCTTAACACCACCTGGGAGTTTATTCTTTTTCTCCTTTGTAATTAATACATTGATATCCTTACTTAGAGGTGCTAATGAGCCTTACACCATTCATAATCTTACTGTTCTTTGTCATCCTACTTAGTCACTTGTGGAATACTAATTGCAGTCACCCAGGAATAATTACACCTGTCAACAGCAAATTACCCAAATTACTATCTTGCTATGTTACTAAAACACTAAGTTTTATTTTTGCCCTCTAGCCTGAAGTCATTACAGCCAAAACAGAAAAATAGCATTATTACCCCAAGGAGTTTTTTTCTCTATCGAGCCCTGTACTTACCTTGCATTTGAGTCAGAGGAGCCAAACAGCTGCAGCTCCTTCGAGAGCTTTTATACCCCGTGGGAGTTGCCTCCTCCCTTTTCCCGGGCATTCTGGGAACGAGGGGCGGGCCCAATCAGGGGTATATTAACCCTAGCTTTTGCCAAGGGGCTTCATTCCCTCCTGGGAATCAGCCAGGGTAAGAGCTCTCCTCTCATTTCAGCGAAGAGGCTCTATTAGCTTATTTTTGTTAGGTGTTTTTGGGCACCTACAAATAACAGGAGCTTTGAGGACACTACAAAGAAGATGCTATCAAATACAGGGAGTATTTAAGTTCAGGGGTTTTGTTTGCACATTCAGGGGAGGAAAGGCGCTTTTGTAATTTCTGGGTTTGTTCTCATTTTCTTTTAGGAGGAGCAGTACTCCTGAAGTTATAGGTCACATCCAGCACGATCTTCCAGATTCTTTCAGAAGATTTGTCACCTCAAAAGGGCCACTGTACACGTCAGAGGCAACGACCGAGATCCAGGCTTCCGATCGGTAAGGCGAGGACTACGTTCAGGGTACCCGGTTGAGAGTTAGCAGGTTTTGAAGGCAGCAAAATGAGGAACGACCTGCATTTGAGGGCCTCCCCCAAGGCTTTTTTGCAAGTAATAGCAGCTGCATTTATGCGTCTTATAGCACAGAAGAGCACCTAAGATACGTAAATGTGAGCACCTAAGTTTTGCTCACAGACCTGCCCTACAGTTTTGCCCCCTGCTAACTCAGGTACCGGAGATTGTAACAGCCCTAGGCTTAGATGCGGGACGAAGCCACAGACTCGAGGACCCGGGCACGCTTAGGCGAGGGCGAGCGGCCGCCCCCTCGGGATTCGGCGCACGTGCCACTAAATTCGTGCATCGATTTTCATTTTTCTTTTTCATAGCTAAGAGGCTAATCGGCGATTGGAGGGCCTTCTGAGACAGACTTATTTCCAGTCCAACGTGGATTCACCTTACCGGTCATCTCAAAGATAAGTCAGGGGCCACGGCCTCGAGATAGGATGACAGGGGTGTCAGAAATTTATGGGTCCGGTTTAACAGCTACCAGAGGGGACAGGGGTGTCCCTTAAGGGGCCACTTAGGACAGCCGAAGGGAACGGCTATACTTCAATAGCAACTACGGGGCACGCAAGGCAGAACGGTCCCCGTCCGCATAGTGCGGTCCGGCGCGCAGCGTCGTCCAGCCCCACTCAGCGATCCCGTTAGCTGTCAAGGGGAAGCATTAATTTTGATCCCAATGCTGTGGTGCAGGGCAGTCCAGTCCCGGTGCATGTCCTGTCAGTTGTCTGTTGTGCACTCTGTGTCTTTTGAGTGTCTTGTATTTCATGTCATTTTCTCTGGCTTTTCAAGGGGCCATCAAAATCCCGGCATCATTTTTAGCATCTCTGGTCCCTCAGTTCCTCGGCCAGGCGCCGATACCATCAAACCATCGACTCGGGAGCTCAGGCCAGCATGGGAATCGTATTTATTTTCAGAAGCATCCAGTTTACTGTCTTTTCAGGTCTTGTTCTGAGCTGTACTGACAGCCAAGCACCACCACGATCCATTCCGGTGGATTAAGACTTGTAAGGATGCAAAGCTAGGGAGAGAATTCTGACCGGAGCATTCTCAAGCGTCCATCTTTGAGGTTCTTCGCATAAGTCATCCCCTTAGCATCTTTTTTCCTGCAGGTTTCTCTGAGCCCGGTCAGCTCTCCATCCGTCTTACCTCGATCATCTCCTCCCGAGTTCTCTCGGTCCTCAGGGTCATTCCTCTCTTCGAGATTTTTTCTTTCCCTGTCGTGTCTCCTCGTTTGTTGCGTCTTGTGTCACGGGTGTGGGTGTGTATTTGGCCCAGCGCTGCTCTGCCCTGCCCTGTAGCACAGCTGGGTGTAGGGGTAATAGGACAAATTTGAAGTGCAGGGTCTATTGGCTTCTAGGTTCTATCTGTAGATTGACACAAGATGCCTGGTGCTGTCAAGTTATCCTTCCGCCCTTTGACTTTTGTCCTAACTTTCTTTCAGATGCAGACTGATTAAACCTGTGGCAGAGCAGCCCCTATCGGTGGAGTCGGTTCTCCCGAGAAGGTCAGTCCGAGTCGGTCTTTGCAGGGGAGGTGTAAATGGTGGCTCTGTTACAGCCCTGACCTTTGTCTTTGTTTTTAGGAGCTAATGCAGGATATTGGCAGTCCAGAAGAAGCGGGCAAGGTGAGCATGGACCGGTGAACAGAAGCAGTTGTTATTTCTCCGGTGTCAATTTCTGGTGCAACTCTAACCATCCACTGTTGGGTTTTTTTTTTTTTTTTCAGGTGGTCTGGTTTTGAGATGTCCTGTTTGTGGATTCCAGCTGCCAGGTAGGTGTCAGCTTACGTCAGTTGCAGTTTGTCTTTGCAGGGGCAGTGTAATTGGTGCCCTTGTTACTGCCTGTTTCTTTGTCTCTATTTTTAGGAGGTAAAGCAGGATGTTGGCGGTGAAGGTGAAGCGTGCAAGGTGAGCATTGATCTGCGGACAGAACCGGTTGCTGTTGCTCAGGTCTCAGTTTCTGGTGAAAATCTAATATCTGCTGTTTGTTTTCTTATTTTTAGGTGGTCCGCTTGTGAAATGTCCCGGTCGTGGATACCAGCAGCCAAGAGGGTGTGTGCTTAAGTCAGTCCCAGTTTGCCTTTGCCGGGGCAGTGTAAATGATGACTGTGTTACAGCGTTGTTTTTTGTCTTTTTTTTTAGGAGGTAAAGAGGGATATTGGCAGTCCAGGTGAAGTGGCCCAGGTGAGCTTTGTCCGGTGGATGGAAGCTGCTGTTATCACTCAGGTCTCAATATCTGGTGCAACTCTAAGGTTGTATTTTTGTCTGTTTTAGGCAGTCTGCTGTCATTATGCTGAAGTCCCTTCTTCAATGAGGTGATGGACCGGGTCCCTCTCTTTGGAGCCCTTCAGAAGCATTACAGGACTGTGTGATCAAGCCTCGATTTCTCTGTTTGAAGCTGCTTTCCAGGTAGTCTTTGATAACGGCCGAGGAGTCGGGGAGGCAGGGAGGAGAGGAGGAGCGAGGGTCCTCTCAAGTATCAGCAATGTCAAATCCCTTGTCTGCTCTTAATCCAGACCTACCCCCTGACGATGCCATCACCCTCCAAGCACGGCCGAGGCAGCGGGCCCGAGCACCCGGGCGTTTTCAAGAGGCGGTGGGTAGCAGAATTGTTGGGTTTTGGGCGATGCGGTGCTAAGACCACACAGTGATGTTTGCTTTTCTTTATTGCAGCTGACTAAGAGAGAGCAACCTGGTGTTAGCAGGAATTTCCCTGAGGGAGAGGCGGCCTTCCTTTTCACCTGCCAGGATTCTGCATCTCCAGATGTCTGAGAGATAAGTGGAGGGCTCCGAGCCACGGAGGGGATGAAAGCGGGGGGCCGGGTTGGCTTTCCACCGGGCGGGGGTTTGGAGACGGGGCCATCCAAGAAGCGGCACCTTAGGCTTCCTACAGGGAAAGTCTCCCTTTTGATCGCCATGGTGAGGTGTGCAGGGCAGAGCAGTCCCGGTGCCTGTCGTGTCCCTCGTTTGTTGCGCACTCTTTGTTTCATGTCTTTTGCCTTAGCCCTTCAAGGGGCCTACCAAAAACCCTGGTATCCCTCTTAGCCTCTCTGGACTCTCAGTTCCTCGGCCAGGTGCCAATGCCCTCGGACCATCGACTCGGGAGCTCGGGCAGGCATGGGCATCGTATCTCTCTTCAGAAGCATCCAGTCTAATGTCTTTCTAGGTCTTGTTCTGAGCTGTACTGACAGCTGAGCACCACCAGCATCCATTCCGGTGGATTAGGACTTGTAAGAATGCAAAGCTAGGTAGCAGAGTGTGACCGGAGCATTCTCGAGTGTTCATCTTTGCGGTTCTTGGGATAAGTCATCCCCTTAGCATCTTTTTTCCTGCAGGTTTCTCTCAGCCCGGTCAGCTCTCCTTTCAGCTTACCTCGGTCATCTGCTCCCGAGTTCTCTCGGTCCTCAGGGTCATTCCTCTCATCGAGAGTTTTCTTTCCCTGTCGCGTCCCTTTGTTTGTTGCGTCTTGTGTCACGGGTGTGGGTGTGTATTTGGCCCGGAGCTGCTCTGCCCTGCAGCACAGCTGGGTGTAGGGGTAATAGGACAAATTTGAAATGCAGGGTGCATTGGCTTCTAGGTGGGATCTGTAGATTGACCCAAGATGTGTGGAGCTGTCAAGTTATCCTGCAGCCCTTTGACTCTTGTCCTAACTTTCTTTCAGATGCAGATGGATTAACCCTGTGGCAGAGCAGCCCCTATGGGTGTCATCGGTTCCCCCGAGAAGGTCAGTCCCTGTCGGTCTTTGCAGGGGAGGTGTAAATGGTGGCTCTGATACAGCCCTGACCTTTGTCTTTGTTTTTAGGAGCTTATGCAGGATATTGGCAGTCCAGGAGAAGTGCGCCAGGTGAGCATCGACCGGTGGACAGAAGCAGTTGTTATTGCTCCCGTCTGAATTTCTGGCTCAAGTCTAACCATCCACTGTTGATTTTTGTTTTATTTCAGGTGGTCTGCTTGTGAGGTTGTCGTGGCTCAGGCTGGCAGCGGCCAGGTGGGTGTGAGTTTAAGTCAGTCCCAGTTTGGTTTTGCTGGGGGGGTGTACATTGTGAGTATGTTACAGCCTTGTTTTTTGTTTTTATTTTTAGGAGGTAAAGCGGGATCTTGGCAGTCCAGGACCAGCTGCCTAGGTGAGCATTGACTGGTGGATGGAAGCTGCTGTAATCGCTCAGGTCTCAATTTCTGGTGCACCTCTAAGCTTCTATTATTGTGTTTTAGGTGGTCCACTCTTCTTCTGCTGAAGTACCCTCTGCCATGAGATCATGAACTTGGGCACCTTTTTTTGTGAGCCCTTCAGAAGCATTACAGGACTGTGTGATCAAGCCTCAATTTCTCTGTTTGAAGCTGCTTTCCAGGTAGGCTTTGATAACAGCTGAGGAGTTGGGGAGGCAGGGAGGAGAGAGGGTCCTGTCAAGTTTCAGCACTGTCAAATCCCCTGTGTGTTCTTAATCCAGGCCTACCCCAGGACGATGGCATGACTCTCCAAGCACAGCCGAGGCAGTGGGCTTGAGGGCCTGGGCGTTCTCAAGAGATGGTGAGTAGCAGAATTGTTGGGGTTTGGGCGCTGTGCTGCTAAGATCACACAGTGATGTTTGCTTTTCTTTATTGCAGCTGACTAAGAGTGAGCAGCCTGGTGTTACCAGGAATTTCCCTGAGGGAGAGTCAGCCTTCCTTTTCACCTGCCTGGACTCTGCATCTCCAGATGTCTGAGAGATAAGTGGAGGGCTCCGAGCCACGGAGGGGACGAAAGTGGGGGGCCGGGTCGGCTTCCGACCGGGAGTGGTTTTTGAGTTGGGTTTGGAGCCGGGATTGTCCAGGAAGCGGCCCTTTAGGCTTCCTACAGGGAAAGTCTCCCTTTTGATTTCCATGGTGAGGTGTGCAGGGCAGAGCAGTCCCGGTGCTTGTCGTGTCCCTTGTTTGTTGCACACTCTTTGTTTCATGTCTTTTGCCTTAGCCCTTCAAGGGGCCTACCAAAAACCCTGGTATCCCTCTTAGCCTCTCTGGACTCTCAGTTCCTCGGCCAGGTGCCAATGCCCTCGGACCATCGACTCGGGAGCTCGGGCAGGCATGGGCATCGTATCTCACTTCAGAAGCATCCAGTCCAATGTCTTTCTAGGTCTTGTTCTGAGCTGTACTGACAGCCGAGCACCACCAGCATCCATTCCGGTGGATTAGGACTTGTAAGAATGCAAAGCTAGGTAGCAGAGTGTGACCGGAGCATTCTCGAGTGTTCATCTTTGCGGTTCTTGGGATAAGTCATCCCCTTAGCATCTTTTTTCCTGCAGGTTTCTCTCAGCCCGGTCAGCTCTCCTTTCAGCTTACCTCGGTCATCTGCTCCCGAGTTCTCTCGGTCCTCAGGGTCATTCCTCTCATCGAGAGTTTTCTTTCCCTGTCGCGTCCCTTTGTTTGTTGCGTCTTGTGTCACGGGTGTGGGTGTGTATTTGGCCCGGAGCTGCTCTGCCCTGCAGCACAGCTGGGTGTAGGGGTAATAGGACAAATTTGAAATGCAGGGTGCATTGGCTTCTAGGTGGGATCTGTAGATTGACCCAAGATGTGTGGAGCTGTCAAGTTATCCTGCAGCCCTTTGACTCTTGTCCTAACTTTCTTTCAGATGCAGATGGATTAACCCTGTGGCAGAGCAGCCCCTATGGGTGTCATCGGTTCCCCCGAGAAGGTCAGTCCCTGTCGGTCTTTGCAGGGGAGGTGTAAATGGTGGCTCTGATACAGCCCTGACCTTTGTCTTTGTTTTTAGGAGCTAATGAAGGATATTGGCAGTCCAGGAGAAGCGGGCCAGGTGAGCATTCACCGGTGGACAGCAGCTATTGTTGTTGCTCCGCTCTCCATTTCTGGCTCAAGTCTAACCATCCACTGTTGATTTTTGTTTTATTTCAGGTGGTCTGCTTGTGAGGTTGTCGTGGCTCAGGCTGGCAGCGGCCAGGTGGGTGTGAGTTTAAGTCAGTCCCAGTTTGGTTTTGCTGGGGGGATGTACATTGTGACTCTGCTACCGCCTTGTTTTTTTGTTTTTATTTTTAGGAGGTAAAGCGGGATCTTGGCAGTCCAGGACCAGCTGCCTAGGTGAGCATTGACTGGTGGATGGAAGCTGCTGTAATCGCTCAGGTCTCAATTTCTGGTGTAACTCTAACATCCACTGTTTAATTTACTTTCATTTTAGGTGGTCCACTTGCAAGATTTCCTGGTCCTGGATGCCAGTGGCTTGGTGGGTATCAGCTTGAGCTTTATGTATTACTGAGTTCTGTTAGATTGTGGTGATTGTGTTTTCTCAGTGACTCAGCCTGCTGTTTTCTTTGTGTCTTTGCAGGTGCTGCTACTGTCCTACACATGGCAAGGATTAGGGGCAAGCGGGTAAGTTGGCTTTTAGGCATTAGGGGTGATCCATAGGCATGGGGTGTGTAGCAGCATGCTAAATGTGTACCTTTTCCTTTTGCAGGTACCCTCTGGGTAGACTGTGGAGCCAAATCAGTATCTGAGGTGAGTTGGGGCAGAGGTGCTTGGAAAGCCTGGGGATTAGTTTCCTGTCACACAATTTTCACAGTTTGTACTTTGTTGTCTTAGGCATTGAGAGGAGGTGCGGAGCCTAAGTTTGGATACGGCAGTGCCGAAGTCCTCGGAGGATGGATTTTGTCCGCTCGTCTTCCAAAAGATAAGTGTTGGGGCTTGTGTTTGGGTGCAGGGGAAAGAACTTTGGAAGTGGGAGGCTATTTCACATTAGCTTAGAAGAGAGGGCCCTAGTGGGATGGGTCCCTCTGAAGTAATGGGAGAGGGTTTCCCCTCGGTCTCGCTGGAGCATTTGCCGGGCAGGGCAGTTCAGCATTCTAGCGTGTTTTGCGTCGTCAGCAGTCTTTGAGTCTCAGCGGCCTAGCGGACGTTTTCACCCGACGAGGTTGCCTTTCATCCGGAGGCATCGCCACAGTCACCCGGCAGTCATCGCTTTCTTCACTCGGCTTCCCGAGCTTCTGGAGCGTCCTCTTAACAGCTTAGGCACTTAGTCTAGTGAGCAGTTTTGTTTGTATTGACTTGGAACTGACTATGTTTGTCTTGCAAGTGACTATGTTTGTTTTGTCTTGCAAGTGACTATGTTTGTTTTGTATTGCAAGTGACTATGTTTGTTTTGCATTGCCAGTGACTCTGTATTGTATTGCATTGCCAGTGACTCTGTATTGTATTGCCAGTGACTCTGTTTGTATTGTATTGCCTGTGACTCTGTTTGTATTGTATTGCCTGTGACTTTGTTTGTATTGTATTGCCTGTGACTCTGTTTGTATTGTATTGCCAGTGACTCTGTATTGCATTGCCAGTGACTCTATTTGTATTGCATTGCCAGTGACTTTGTATTGTATTGGATTGCCAGTGACTCTGTATTGTATTGCATTGCCAGTGACTCTGTATTGTATTGCATGTGACTGTGTTTGTATTGTATTGCAAGTGACTGTGTTTGTATTGTATTGCATGTGACTCTGTTTGTATTATATTGCATGTGACTCTGTTTGTATTGTATTGCCTGTGACTCTGTTTGTATTGTATTGCCTGTGACTCTGTTTGTATTGCACTGCCAGTGACTCTGTTTGTATTGCACGTGACTCTGTTTGTATTGTATTGCACGTGACTCTGTTTGTATTGTATTGCAAGTGACTCTGTATTGTATTGCATTGCCAGTGAGTCTGTATTGTATTGCATTGCCAGTGACTCTGTATTGTATTGCAAGTGACTGTGTTTGTATTGTATTGCAAGTGACTGTGTTTGTATTGTATTGCAAGTGACTCTGTATTGTATTGTATTGCAAGTGACTGTGTTTGTATTGTATTGCAAGTGACTCTGTATTGTATTGTATTGCAAGTGACTGTGTTTGTATTGTATTGCAAGTGACTCTGTATTGTATTGTATTGCAAGTGACTCTGTATTGTATTGTATTGCCAGTGACTCTGTATTGTATTGTATTGCCAGTGACTCTGTTTGTATTGTATTGCCAGTGACTCTGTTTGTATTGCACTGCCAGTGACTCTGTTTGTATTGCACTGCCAGTGACTCTGTTTGTATTGCAAGTGACTCTGTTTGCATTGCACTGCCAGTGACTCTGTTTGCGTTGCAAGTGACTGTTTGTATTGCACTCTAAGTCACTGTGCTTGTATTGCACTCAAAGTCACTGTGCTTGTATTGTATTGAAAGTGACTGTGTTTGTATTGCACTCTAAGTCATGATGTTGCTGTATCCTACTGTATGACTTATGCTTGAGCTGCCCTGCCCTGGCACAGTCACAGTTAGGTAGAAGAGTTGTAGGGCTTTGCAGTTCATCTTTTTTCTGTGGAGTTTTGGGTAGAGAAGGTATGGGCCCTGAGGGGGGATGATGCCTAGCTGTCAAGTAACCACTTGTTGACCACCTGTCATTGTCTTGCAGGTCTCCGGGCAGGATTAGTCTCTCTGCGGTTGCTGATGCTACGGAGTCTCCTGGAATCTACTGGGTAAGCTGAAGAGCGACTGTGTATGTCTGAGAGTTGTCTGTCTGCTTGGGTTTGCCTGTGCGAGTGTGTGTGCTGACTGGTTCTAACCTTGTGTGTGTGACTTTTGCCTTCCAGGTTTTTCAACACATTTTAAACTTAGAATAAAAAATCCCCAGCCGGGGGGGTTTTTTTTTTTTTCCCCCCGGCTGGGTTTTTTTTTCCTCGGTCCCGGCCGGTCTGCGAGGCGACGTTCATCGCCAAAGTTTGGGCGCCGACGGCCTAGGGACCGGGGTTTTCGTCAGGCAGGCTGATTTTTTCAGGGCTCCCGGGAACCACGTTCCCGAGGAGCGGTGCGAGTGTGTGCTGATGGTAGGGGATTGAGAGGTGAGAGAGGGTGGGTTTGTGTGCATGTTGACTGGTTCTAACCTTGTGTGTGTGACTTTTGCCTTCCAGGTTTTTCAACACATTTTAAACTTAGAATAAAAAATCCCCAGCCGGGGGGGTTTTTTTTTTTTTCCCCCCGGCTGGGTTTTTTTTTCCTCGGTCCCGGCCGGTCTGCGAGGCGACGTTCATCGCCAAAGTTTGGGCGCCGACGGCCTAGGGACCGGGGTTTTCGTCAGGCAGGCTGATTTTTTCAGGGCTCCCGGGAACCACGTTCCCGAGGAGCGGTGCGAGTGTGTGCTGATGGTAGGGGATTGAGAGGTGAGAGAGGGTGGGTTTGTGTGCATGTTGACTGGTTCTAACCTTGTGTGTGTGACTTTTGCCTTCCAGGTTTTTCAACACATTTTAAACTTAGAATAAAAAATCCCCAGCCGGGGGGGTTTTTTTTTTTTTCCCCCCGGCTGGGTTTTTTTTTCCTCGGTCCCGGCCGGTCTGCGAGGCGACGTTCATCGCCAAAGTTTGGGCGCCGACGGCCTAGGGACCGGGGTTTTCGTCAGGCAGGCTGATTTTTTCAGGGCTCCCGGGAACCACGTTCCCGAGGAGCGTTGCGAGTGTGTGCTGACTGTAGGGGATTGAGAGGTGAGAGAGGGTGCACGGTGTGCATGCTGAAGGAGGTGTGTGCGGTGGACGATTGTTATGTTTTATGTGTGCTGCTTTTGTTTTGGGTTTCCTGTAACAATAAAACAAGATATAATGAGTGTTTCAGATTTTGAAAAATGGTTCTATTGTGTTAATAGTCATTTGGCTTGTATTGCCTTGTATTGTTCTGTATTGGCATTTGCTGCTGTATTTCAATGTATTGCTCTGTATGTAAATTGTAATTTTATAGGTGTGCCTATGGACTGTATCTGTATTTGCATTTGTATCTGTTGTTTCTGTATGTTTACTAAAGTGTAAAGAAACCCATTCATGCAATAAAAGCTGAATATACCCTAATAAAGATGCCCCCCTGCCCCCCCAATAAAGATACCCCGTGCCCCCCTCTCCCCCATTTGGCTCCTGTGTTTATTTGGTGTCAGAGTCATTTATTCTATTTCCTACCTCAAGGTAAGTCTATTTTCCTCTCTACACCTTCATGCTATTTCCTTTTCTGTCTAATTCTGCTTCTTTCTCTCTTAACTCTTAATTTTTCTCTGTTATTCTATTTCTAGATGTTTTTCTGTTTCTCTTTCTCTTTAACTCTCTTTTTCTGTCTGTTTTGCTTTCAGTCTGTTTCAGTCTGTCTTTTGCTTTCACTCTAACTGTTTCACTCTTTCTCTCTCATGCTGTTTCTCTGTTTTTCTCTTTTGATTTCTATTTTTCTCTAACCCTGTTTCTCTGTATGTCTTTGTGTCTATTTCACTCTCTATTTCACTTCCTTTCTATTTCTCTCTGTCTATTTCTCTCTGGCTCTGTCTATTTCTCTCTTTGTCTGTTTCTCTGTGTTTTTCTCTGTTTCTTTCTATTTCTCTGTCTTTGTCTATTTCTCTATTTCTCTCTGTCTTTGTCTTTTTCTGTCTTAGACAAAGACAGAGAGAAATAGACAATTTCTCTCTTTGTGTTTTTCTCTTTCTCTATTTCTCTCTGTTTCTGTCATTTTCTCTCCATCTCTATTTCTCTCTGTCTTTGTCTTTTTGTCTGTCTGTATTTCTCTCTTTGTCTATTTCTCTCTGTCTCTGTCATTTTCTCTCTGTCTCTATTTCTCTGTCTTTGTCTATTTCTCTCTGTCTCTATTTCTCTCTGTCTCTGTCATTTTCTCTGTCTCTATTTCTCTCTGTCTCTGTCATTTTCTCTCTGTCTCTATTTCTCTGTCTTTGTCTATTTCTCTGTCTTTGTCTATTTCTCTCTGTCTCTGTCATTTTCTCTCTGTCTCTATTTCTCTGTCTCTGTCTCTATTTCTCTGTCTCTATTTCTCTGTCTCTATTTCTCTGTCTCTATTTCTCTGTCTCTATTTCTCTGTCTCTATTTCTCTGTCTCTATTTCTCTGTCTTTGTCTATTTCTCTCTGTGTCTATTTCTCTCTGTGTCTATTTCTCTCTGTGTCTATTTCTCTCTGTGTCTATTTCTCTCTGTGTCTATTTCTCTCTGTGTCTATTTCTCTCTGTGTCTATTTCTCTCTGTCTCTATTTCTCTCTGTCTCTATTTCTCTCTGTCTCTATTTCTCTCTGTCTCTATTTCTCTCTGTCTCTATTTCTCTCTGTCTCTATTTCTCTCTGTCTCTATTTCTCTCTGTCTCTATTTCTCTCTGTCTTTGTCTATTTCTCTCTGTCTTTGTCTATTTCTCTCTGTCTCTGTCATTTTCTCTGTCTCTTTTTCTCTGTCTTTGTCTATTTCTCTCTGTCTCTATTTCTCTCTGTCTCTATTTCTGTTTCTCTCTCTGTCTTTTTCTCTCTGTCTTTGTCTTTTTCTCTCTGTCTTTGTCTTTTTCTCTCTGTCTTTGTCTTTTTCTCTCTGTCTTTGTCTTTTTCTCTCTCTGTCTTTGTCTTTTTCTCTCTCTGTCTTTGTCTTTTTCTCTCTCTGTCTTTGTCTTTTTCTCTCTCTGTCTTTGTCTTTTTCTCTCTCTGTCTTTGTCTTTTTCTCTCTCTGTCTTTTTCTCTCTTTTCCTTTCTCTCTGGTGCAGCAGTAGGGCTTTTCAGGCGGCCAGGGAATAAATATTAAAAAAAACTTTAAATTTAAAATAAAAATATTTACTCCCTGGCCGCCTGAAAACCCCTACTGCTGCACCAGACTTATTATTTTTATTCTTTTTATTTATATACTATATATAGTATATAGGGTGTATATACATCCCATATACTATATAGCCCCCCAATTAGTACTCCAGATGGGAGTAGCAACCAATAATTATTAATCACCACTACAGTCTACTCCCATCTGGAGTACTAATTACCCCCAATTAACCCCTAATTATGCACATGACGTCACTAATTATGCAAATGAGCTAATTAGCATAATTTT
>NW_027094407.1:100000-104199 GCF_029207755.1 Chamaea fasciata
AGGGTTAGGGTTAGGGTTAGGGTTAGGGTTAGGGTTAGGGTTAGGGTTAGGGTTAGGGTTAGGGTTAGGGTTAGGGTTAGGGTTAGGGTTAGGGTTAGGGTTAGGGTTAGGGTTAGGGTTAGGGTTAGGGTTAGGGTTAGGGTTAGGGTTAGGGTTAGGGTTAGGGTTAGGGTTAGGGTTAGGGTTAGGGTTAGGGTTAGGGTTAGGGTTAGGGTTAGGGTTAGGGTTAGGGTTAGGGTTAGGGTTAGGGTTAGGGTTAGGGTTAGGGTTAGGGTTAGGGTTAGGGTTAGGGTTAGGGTTAGGGTTAGGGTTAGGGTTAGGGTTAGGGTTAGGGTTAGGGTTAGGGTTAGGGTTAGGGTTAGGGTTAGGGTTAGGGTTAGGGTTAGGGTTAGGGTTAGGGTTAGGGTTAGGGTTAGGGTTAGGGTTAGGGTTAGGGTTAGGGTTAGGGTTAGGGTTAGGGTTAGGGTTAGGGTTAGGGTTAGGGTTAGGGTTAGGGTTAGGGTTAGGGTTAGGGTTAGGGTTAGGGTTAGGGTTAGGGTTAGGGTTAGGGTTAGGGTTAGGGTTAGGGTTAGGGTTAGGGTTAGGGTTAGGGTTAGGGTTAGGGTTAGGGTTAGGGTTAGGGTTAGGGTTAGGGTTAGGGTTAGGGTTAGGGTTAGGGTTAGGGTTAGGGTTAGGGTTAGGGTTAGGGTTAGGGTTAGGGTTAGGGTTAGGGTTAGGGTTAGGGTTAGGGTTAGGGTTAGGGTTAGGGTTAGGGTTAGGGTTAGGGTTAGGGTTAGGGTTAGGGTTAGGGTTAGGGTTAGGGTTAGGGTTAGGGTTAGGGTTAGGGTTAGGGTTAGGGTTAGGGTTAGGGTTAGGGTTAGGGTTAGGGTTAGGGTTAGGGTTAGGGTTAGGGTTAGGGTTAGGGTTAGGGTTAGGGTTAGGGTTAGGGTTAGGGTTAGGGTTAGGGTTAGGGTTAGGGTTAGGGTTAGGGTTAGGGTTAGGGTTAGGGTTAGGGTTAGGGTTAGGGTTAGGGTTAGGGTTAGGGTTAGGGTTAGGGTTAGGGTTAGGGTTAGGGTTAGGAGGTTAGGGTTAGGGTTAGGGTTAGGGTTAGGGTTAGGGTTAGGGTTAGGGTTAGGGTTAGGGTTAGGGTTAGGGTTAGGGTTAGGGTTAGGGTTAGGGTTAGGGTTAGGGTTAGGGTTAGGGTTAGGGTTAGGGTTAGGGTTAGGGTTAGGGTTAGGGTTAGGGTTAGGGTTAGGGTTAGGGTTAGGGTTAGGGTTAGGGTTAGGGTTAGGGTTAGGGTTAGGGTTAGGGTTAGGGTTAGGGTTAGGGTTAGGGTTAGGGTTAGGGTTAGGGTTAGGGTTAGGGTTAGGGTTAGGGTTAGGGTTAGGGTTAGGGTTAGGGTTAGGGTTAGGGTTAGGGTTAGGGTTAGGGTTAGGGTTAGGGTTAGGGTTAGGGTTAGGGTTAGGGTTAGGGTTAGGGTTAGGGTTAGGGTTAGGGTTAGGGTTAGGGTTAGGGTTAGGGTTAGGGTTAGGGTTAGGGTTAGGGTTAGGGTTAGGGTTAGGGTTAGGGTTAGGGTTAGGGTTAGGGTTAGGGTTAGGGTTAGGGTTAGGGTTAGGGTTAGGGTTAGGGTTAGGGTTAGGGTTAGGGTTAGGGTTAGGGTTAGGGTTAGGGTTAGGGTTAGGGTTAGGGTTAGGGTTAGGGTTAGGGTTAGGGTTAGGGTTAGGGTTAGGGTTAGGGTTAGGGTTAGGGTTAGGGTTAGGGTTAGGGTTAGGGTTAGGGTTAGGGTTAGGGTTAGGGTTAGGGTTAGGGTTAGGGTTAGGGTTAGGGTTAGGGTTAGGGTTAGGGTTAGGGTTAGGGTTAGGGTTAGGGTTAGGGTTAGGGTTAGGGTTAGGGTTAGGGTTAGGGTTAGGGTTAGGGTTAGGGTTAGGGTTAGGGTTAGGGTTAGGGTTAGGGTTAGGGTTAGGGTTAGGGTTAGGGTTAGGGTTAGGGTTAGGGTTAGGGTTAGGGTTAGGGTTAGGGTTAGGGTTAGGGTTAGGGTTAGGGTTAGGGTTAGGGTTAGGGTTAGGGTTAGGGTTAGGGTTAGGGTTAGGGTTAGGGTTAGGGTTAGGGTTAGGGTTAGGGTTAGGGTTAGGGTTAGGGTTAGGGTTAGGGTTAGGGTTAGGGTTAGGGTTAGGGTTAGGGTTAGGGTTAGGGTTAGGGTTAGGGTTAGGGTTAGGGTTAGGGTTAGGGTTAGGGTTAGGGTTAGGGTTAGGGTTAGGGTTAGGGTTAGGGTTAGGGTTAGGGTTAGGGTTAGGGTTAGGGTTAGGGTTAGGGTTAGGGTTAGGGTTAGGGTTAGGGTTAGGGTTAGGGTTAGGGTTAGGGTTAGGGTTAGGGTTAGGGTTAGGGTTAGGGTTAGGGTTAGGGTTAGGGTTAGGGTTAGGGTTAGGGTTAGGGTTAGGGTTAGGGTTAGGGTTAGGGTTAGGGTTAGGGTTAGGGTTAGGGTTAGGGTTAGGGTTAGGGTTAGGGTTAGGGTTAGGGTTAGGGTTAGGGTTAGGGTTAGGGTTAGGGTTAGGGTTAGGGTTAGGGTTAGGGTTAGGGTTAGGGTTAGGGTTAGGGTTAGGGTTAGGGTTAGGGTTAGGGTTAGGGTTAGGGTTAGGGTTAGGGTTAGGGTTAGGGTTAGGGTTAGGGTTAGGGTTAGGGTTAGGGTTAGGGTTAGGGTTAGGGTTAGGGTTAGGGTTAGGGTTAGGGTTAGGGTTAGGGTTAGGGTTAGGGTTAGGGTTAGGGTTAGGGTTAGGGTTAGGGTTAGGGTTAGGGTTAGGGTTAGGGTTAGGGTTAGGGTTAGGGTTAGGGTTAGGGTTAGGGTTAGGGTTAGGGTTAGGGTTAGGGTTAGGGTTAGGGTTAGGGTTAGGGTTAGGGTTAGGGTTAGGGTTAGGGTTAGGGTTAGGGTTAGGGTTAGGGTTAGGGTTAGGGTTAGGGTTAGGGTTAGGGTTAGGGTTAGGGTTAGGGTTAGGGTTAGGGTTAGGGTTAGGGTTAGGGTTAGGGTTAGGGTTAGGGTTAGGGTTAGGGTTAGGGTTAGGGTTAGGGTTAGGGTTAGGGTTAGGGTTAGGGTTAGGGTTAGGGTTAGGGTTAGGGTTAGGGTTAGGGTTAGGGTTAGGGTTAGGGTTAGGGTTAGGGTTAGGGTTAGGGTTAGGGTTAGGGTTAGGGTTAGGGTTAGGGTTAGGGTTAGGGTTAGGGTTAGGGTTAGGGTTAGGGTTAGGGTTAGGGTTAGGGTTAGGGTTAGGGTTAGGGTTAGGGTTAGGGTTAGGGTTAGGGTTAGGGTTAGGGTTAGGGTTAGGGTTAGGGTTAGGGTTAGGGTTAGGGTTAGGGTTAGGGTTAGGGTTAGGGTTAGGGTTAGGGTTAGGGTTAGGGTTAGGGTTAGGGTTAGGGTTAGGGTTAGGGTTAGGGTTAGGGTTAGGGTTAGGGTTAGGGTTAGGGTTAGGGTTAGGGTTAGGGTTAGGGTTAGGGTTAGGGTTAGGGTTAGGGTTAGGGTTAGGGTTAGGGTTAGGGTTAGGGTTAGGGTTAGGGTTAGGGTTAGGGTTAGGGTTAGGGTTAGGGTTAGGGTTAGGGTTAGGGTTAGGGTTAGGGTTAGGGTTAGGGTTAGGGTTAGGGTTAGGGTTAGGGTTAGGGTTAGGGTTAGGGTTAGGGTTAGGGTTAGGGTTAGGGTTAGGGTTAGGGTTAGGGTTAGGGTTAGGGTTAGGGTTAGGGTTAGGGTTAGGGTTAGGGTTAGGGTTAGGGTTAGGGTTAGGGTTAGGGTTAGGGTTAGGGTTAGGGTTAGGGTTAGGGTTAGGGTTAGGGTTAGGGTTAGGGTTAGGGTTAGGGTTAGGGTTAGGGTTAGGGTTAGGGTTAGGGTTAGGGTTAGGGTTAGGGTTAGGGTTAGGGTTAGGGTTAGGGTTAGGGTTAGGGTTAGGGTTAGGGTTAGGGTTAGGGTTAGGGTTAGGGTTAGGGTTAGGGTTAGGGTTAGGGTTAGGGTTAGGGTTAGGGTTAGGGTTAGGGTTAGGGTTAGGGTTAGGGTTAGGGTTAGGGTTAGGGTTAGGGTTAGGGTTAGGGTTAGGGTTAGGGTTAGGGTTAGGGTTAGGGTTAGGGTTAGGGTTAGGGTTAGGGTTAGGGTTAGGGTTAGGGTTAGGGTTAGGGTTAGGGTTAGGGTTAGGGTTAGGGTTAGGGTTAGGGTTAGGGTTAGGGTTAGGGTTAGGGTTAGGGTTAGG